>NW_015117283.1:19289-20339 GCF_001443285.1 Poecilia latipinna
GGGTTTTAGGTTGAGACCTGTCAGAACCTAAAACACTTGACATCAGCGTCTCTTCATCCTTCAATCATCTCCCGAGGCTGATATGGTACAGAAGATTTTGCTATGAGTAAGTTTCTTATTGTGCTTTTACTGGTTTGATTATTTGCTTATTTAATGTATAATAATATCAGCCAAAATAATACAAATGGTCATTTAAAGAACAAGGCATACAAATAGATTAACAGTAAATACATAAATATTTCCTACTTTAAAAGGTTTGTTAGGGCTTTCTGTAGGTTTTATTTTGAAATGTTGATATATTTTATGAATTAATTGTTCTGTGCTCATTTAATGTATTATTAATGCACCAGATAGTGCTGCATTTTTAGCTACTGTATATGATCATACTTTCCATCTTCCAGGGATCTGCAACCTAGATCTCTGGAGACAAAAGTGGCTCTTTGGCTCACAAATTATATCAAATGATGAAATATTGCTCTGTTTTTTGTGTGTTTTTTTTTCTCCCCCCATTCTTTTGGTGGAAAAACACCAACTATCCTGGCCTCTGTGGTAAATTTGGTCTTGAACCAGCCTCCAAGCCTAACTCTTTATTTCTATAAATATTTTAGTAATACTCTTTACAGTACCAGAATGTTCACATAAGTTTTATACGTTTGGCTGTCTGATGACACATTTTGAATATTAAATCAGGTGTTATGATCAGTTACTCAGAACTTGGGTAGTTTACCAAATACTTTTTACACCTTAATTAAATGTGATTTTAAGGTATGCTACTCTGATTGGAGTACAATTTTGGGGTACTCTAACCAACTATGCATGAATGATTGCTCTACAGATCACTTTTTAAAAACAAAAAACACCGCCATAAAATAATGTCTATCACTACAGTGGAAGTACCACCCCACGAGAGTAGGGCGACGCACCATGGGGAGCGTCCCTTATTTTAAATTCTGAAAGGTGGCAACCCTAACCCACAGTCACGGGTGGTTCTAGATGGGGGCCAACGGGGTACCAAAGAAGTTATACTAAATAAATGTCTTATGCTAATAC
>NW_015117284.1:0-13060 GCF_001443285.1 Poecilia latipinna
TAGCATAGCATAACATAGCATAGTATAGCCTAGCATAGTATAACATAGCATAGCATAACATAGCATAGCATAGCATAGCCTAGCATAGCATAGCATAACATAACATAACATAAGTCAGATAATTTTCAGTTTACAGTCGGTTTAGCCTGGAAGACAATATAAAAGTGTAACAAACATTTTCACCCCTAAATGTTTTCTGGTTGCTTTTAGGATTTTGATTATTAAATTATTTAATTTGCAAAAATTTGCAATTTCATAACTTTTGACTGAAATCTGAAAACAAAACACTGTATTTGTGTTTATTCCCAGGAGAGTCAGGTCATTTCTAAACAGGAAATCATAATAAAGTATTATCATGGGAGTGCAGCCACATGTAAACAGAGGATTAAACTGATGTTAAACCGACTCACCAGTGCAACGACCTGCGGGCTGCCCTGTTTGGCCAGTTTGATCAGATTCAGCTCGCTGTATAAAAGGTTTTCCAGGCATCCATGGAAGTTCCTGTTGGGCAGGATTGGAGTTTGGAGTCCGTGGCTCTGGACCGCTGCCACACTGAGCTGCAAACAACATTAAAAACTACAAAATGTCACTCAATTTTATAAAGGAAAACCTTTTTAAAAATTCTATCTTTGAACATTATTTGCTGCTTTAAATGTTATGTAGAATATATTGAAGTCAAGCAATAGAAAAATACTGAGACAAACAAAAACTAAATACATTTCCCATCAATTCAGGTGGATTTTATCTGACGTATTTTCATCAGATGGGCATTTTTGGTTTGATTTAGTTCCAACACAGCAAATATTTTACTGAAATAAACGTAATGCTATAACACATATTACACATTAATGGTTTAAGACCAATAATAAAAGGTCTTAAACTATTTTTTCTTCTTTTTTGTTACTGCTAAGCCTGTCACAATAACAAATTTCCCAAAATGATAAATTGTCCCAGAAATTATTGCGATAAATGATGATAGTCATTTTGAGACCATTTTCATTTCACTACAATAATAATGCAACATTAATGTAAGTACAGCCTCTGAAAGATAGAAAAAACTTTTAATTTCTACAGGATATTTAACAGTTGAACTGGAAAACATTTTAAATATCCAAAATAATAAACAAAACTAAAATAGCTTTTCAAAAAAATATTCAGGTTTGACAGGGAAAACAGGCAAAAGAGGCAGGTAGTGCAAACTGAGTATATTTTTCAAAATGGCCGCTCTTTAACAGTACCAAAACGAGAATATCTCTGATGATAGTCGTTCACATGGAAATAATTGATCTCTTTTTAATTTATCATGCAATTAACTGATTTCTTACAACCAAGTGTCAATTTTTCTGCAAAATTAAACTTTCAGGTGCAACAAACTCTTAGTTGGTTTTATGTGAGGCAGTAGTTTACTAATTGCAGAGTTGATTTTTGACTTATTACAGTTATTCTCCTGCTTTACATGTGAATAAACTGAGTAGTGACAGAAGCTCAGTTGGTTTCAGTTACTCTGTTTGGATGTAATGAAGTCCCTGCAGGTTCTGCTTGTTTGAAGCATTGGCTGCGGACGCCGGCAGGTGTTAATGGTGAGCGTATACAAAATGTATAATGTAGGTGACGGGCAGGGGCAAATGTGACTGGCTATCAAACATAATGAAAACTGTGTTCCTATACTTTAACACCATCTGTGATGCAACAGCTGCTGCTTTTCCTGCTTCGTCCTCAATATGAAACCATCACTGACCTCTATACTACGGCTTGATGTTTACCAGGAACATCATTCAAAACATTTCAGTGACCCAAAGTCCAGTTTTAACACTCAGCTAAAAAAAAAATATTCTCATTAATATTAATCAGCACTTACCGTTTTTACTTATTTTCATGTGCTGCTTGCATTAACATAATTAGGTTCTTATATAAATGATGCGACTTTAAGTAAATGTCACTTTGCTTTATCTGATGATGTTATATGAAGTTTAATCTCCAACTATTTTTGACCTTCATGACTTAATGTTGCAATATTAAAACACTTAAATAAATTTACCATAAATGTTACTGAAATTAGCCAGTAATGTTTAATCTCACGCTACGTTATGCAGAAGCTCTGTCTGCACTAATGAACTTTTATTCACTTTAACATTTCTAACTTTTGGAAGGTGATGTTTTTATACGGGTTATTAATAAGTCTGGTTACTAACATGCAAATCCACTGTTTATCAAGTCATAACATTTTTATTACAAAATAGTTCAAATTAGGGTTCAAAGATGATAAAAATCCAAATATGACTTGCAACACATTTATAGATTTACAAACAAAAAGCTGAAAAACAGATAATTAAATTATGGAATGATGAAAGCAAGAACTCAGGAGAGTTTTCAACAAACGGATGGAAAAGAAAATATTTGAAGGTTTTAAGCAGGGGTGTCATAGTACCCCCTTCTTGGGGGTACTATGACAAAAAAACTGATTCTTTGTTGATTCCAAGTATTTAAAATAAATGGTTTGATAATCTGAAAATAGTCCTAATTTCTTCACATTTAAAGCCATGTAATCTGGATTTCTTATAAGCCAGGGTTCATGGAAGAAACGACACGGTATGAAAGCTTTATAGCAGATGTTCAGAGAAGATTTAAAACTCTCGATATAAGTTTTATGGTGTTAAGAAACAAAGCAGCAAACACAAAGATTAGCAAATCAAAGCGTATTAAAGAGTCTGAGGATTGTCGTAAAAGCTTTTATGTTTTGAAAAAAGCTTCGTGGCAGCATGAACTAAGAAACTGTTTTAGTTTTGCGCCGTACCGTGTGAATGTGCCAGCGGCTGAGCTCGGCGGGGACGAGGACCTGCTGCGTGGTTTTATCCACCGTCAGGTTGAGGTGAGAGCCGAGCCGCTCCAGCTTCACATGATGCCAGTGCTGGTCGTCCAGCAGACTCCCGAGAGAAACCAGAAGTTTGCCCCCAGAACCCGAACTCACATCTGCAAAGAAAAGGTTGTCCAGTTAAACAGAAGACTAACTAATGACACTGAATCTGCAATCTACAGTAAAATCTGCTTTTTAAAATTCACATTTTACATGTTTACACTTCCATTTGGGTTTCTACTGCTACTTTTTCTATTTTAATTTTTTATTCACCCATTTGTGTATATACAAGAAATATAACAGACTAACAAAAAGCCAGAGGTATTGATCTACAAAATAAATAACTTCTTGAAAAGTTACCTATGAGTTAGTTTTATTTCTAGTGTTAACAGAAACTAGACCAGAATCACTTGGTAAGATCTTCAGTCTTTGCAGTGAATTTGCTGCTGATATCTTCCTATCGAGGGAAAATAACTGATATTCCTACTTTACTCTGTTGTCTGTTGCATTAAAGTGCCACACAGTGCAAGTTTGACTCCAGGCTCCTCTTAAACTCTTATGCAGCTGTTTACAAAGAAAATTACTGGAGGCTCCCAATAAATCACCGAAGACAAAGTGTAATAGAACAGGCAATTGTGTCAGTAATGGCCACAGTCCATTGTCTTCTACTTTATTTGCTAACTAGCTCGGCTCAGGGAGAATCATTCCAGTATCGCTGCCTGGATGCCCTGCGGGACGGTCCGGTTGCAGCTTTTGTTGCTTTGAATAAAAGTGACTTTTGTTGCCAATATGCATTAATATTCAGGGGTTTTATTTCTTCAAAGCATAGCCAGGAACCGCAGCATGACCTTAATGCAGGGAAGAAAGTGAATTACTTAACAAGCAGCTGGACCCACTCGCTGCTCTGATCCCATCCTAATTTAGTCAGCAATACTTACGTCGTTCGTCAGAGGAGCAAAGCGCCGGAGCAGGACGCGGTCGCTCGAAGTGCACTCACTGCTGCGCGTTACAGCTTCCCAGAGACAAATCACAATTGAACTTAATCATAGAGCAGCAGGATGCATTAAAGTCAGCTGGCATGTTGATGAATGTGCGGGGGAAATAAGGTGATTTTAAAAACGTGGACATAAATCTTAATGAGTGACTCAATTTACTGCAACTGCTCAGTCACCCACAAGCTGGGAGGAAAGGTCTCACTACTATATTTACTTGTTTGTGTGCCTGTCTGCTAATTATAGCTTGGTATTTGTTGTGTTTTCACTGAGCCATTAATTTATGCAAATTTGTGTTATGGACCAAAATATTTCTTCTCCTGCAGAGTTTTGTGTTGTAGTTTTATGTGGCTCAGTTGCACAGTCAGCCGTTATCAACCATATTCAGCTACATTTTCCTCAGCTAGCTTGAGATCCACATGACAGCTGCAGGTATCTCTACTTCCACTAAAAATGTGCACAAAACTCTGTTCATATTTGGCTAATGTTGGAAAAACACAACTGCAATGTTTCCATTAATCAAGAAATGCAATTAGAATCACACATGAATAAGTTTGTTCACGCGATGAGTCATTAAACCAAACCAAGGCACACCATCACCCAAAGTGTTTTTCCACTGTAGTTTTACAAAATAAACTAATTTTGATACGGTCAAATAAAAAACCACCTCATGCTAAAGGCAAAAGTTTTTATTGAAAAATGTGTTTTTTCAAAATAGTTGTGTTTCCATTAAAAAATATCTTCGTAATCCCAATATGTGCAAGTTTAAGGTAAATGTAAACGCACCCTGTGGCTTCCTCTCCATAACAAATGAGCTCTAAACCTCATCAATATTCCACCAATGTCAACAAAACAGTTTCGCAATTTGGTGTTTCTTTTAAATAAGAAACATGATTAAAATCACAAGTGAGTAAGTTTGTTCACGCGATAACTCATTAAAAAATGTGCCCTTGCATCATCCTCCAACCACTTCCTGTCGTCTTCTTCATGGTTTCCACCAGTAGTAACATCCTGTTGGTCATGTGACTCGTGTGAAAAAGGTTTAGGGTTTAGATATGGACAAAAAAACAAAACAAAACACATTGTCCTAGTGCACAAACTTTATCGAAAAACAAGTTTTTCCAGAATGGTTGTGTTTCCGATAATTGAATTTATTTCCAAAATGTCAAACTGTGCTACGTCACGGTTGATGGCAGCTTGTGCTGAAGGGAGCAGAACGACCAGCAGGATCAGGTTGGGAATGTGAAAATAAGCAAGAGGAGCCTCAGAGAATATCTCACGCTCTCCTACGGAGATAATTCGCTTTAACCTCTGGGTATTATCTTCACTCTGTTAGTTTGATCTTCTCCTTTCTTCTTTAATCTTCTGTCATCTTTTCCTTTATTTCCCTCTCTTCTCTCCTCTGCCAACAGCTGACTGTGGAGGGGCCTGCTGTGGCTCAGAGTGAATGCTCGCAGCTACTGATCTAAATTACACAGTCTGCAAACTCCTGGGAGAGTCATATGGTGGGAGGACGTTTGGTGCAGCTGTGAGAAAGAGAAGAATTTCAAAGAGCATGCAATTCAAAAAGGGAAATCAGTGAAAGGAATGCAGAACGACTACGGGAAGGTCAAAAAAGTACAACTGTATGAGTTGTCTGTGTGGAATTGAAAGAGGCTTTTTGGCTGCTAAGCTAGTTGAGATTCTGATTCCACCCCAAAACGTTGTTTGATTTTAAGAAAAGTCTTTAAATTTCTCCAAATGTATGAACAGAAATCTGACAGGCTTATTGTTTTCAGTAGGTACGTTTCCATTGGCTGTAAGAGGAAGTGGTTGTTTGGTTGTGTTAAAAGTAAAACACTTTTTTTCACATCACGAGTCACATAAACCGGAACCTTCAGAGCCACATAAATACACTTACAAAGTCAGCCTTCTGCCACCTGAAGGACATTTAAAGGACTAGAGGACTAATGAAAGAGAGAAACTCATCCATGCGTTTATGTTTAGTCGCATTAATTACTGCAACAGCATCTTCACAGGTCTGGTTTAAAAAACTAATCCTCCAGCTGCAGCTGATCCAGAACGCTGCTGCTGCTGTTCTGACTAAAACCAGGAAGATGGAGAACATAACACCAGTTCCACTGAGAGAATAGACTTTAAAATACTGATGTTACATTAAAGACCTGCTGTTGGCATAGCAACCTTCCAGACCTCTCAGGTTTCTGGTTCTGGTTCTGCTCTGTGTCCCCAGAACCAGAACCAAACCGACTGAAACACTGAGTTCCTTTAAATCCAGATTAAAAACCTACCCGGTTAGAGCCGCTTATGAAACATAAGAAATGAAATATTGATCAACATCTTGATGTGTAATGTTTCAATAGTTGATTTTTGATGTAAAGCACTGAATGATAGCAGTGAAATCTACCAATTTCCCAAAAACGAAACTGTGTGATATTTTCTTTGAGCTGTGAGAGAGTTATGAATAAACAAGCAGCATAGAGAGGTTACTGCCAAGACAGGAAGAAGCACAATTCCCCCGAGTTTCTTCAAAATTGGATCAGCTCTAACTGAGATCAGATCTGACAAACAGCGTTCGGATAAAACTGCTTCCGACAGCTCGCCTCTTTTTATTTAAGGAACAAAACTCGCAGAAGGTATTAAATCCCATCTATGGATATGAGAACAAGGACGCTCTGCATAATTGCTGTTCAGTTTAGGCATTTAACTGACATTTGCTCAGTTATGAACAATGAATGAATAATGACTGAACAGAGACGGAGCGTCTGCAGATGAGAACGTCAAGATTATTTGAATTCAAATATTCAAAATGTGATCCGTCCTTCATCACGTCTTCAACAAAAACCTTGAATACTGATTACAGTTTTCGCCCAAAGGGAAAAATCTCACAGTAAGTTGTTGCATTATTACAGATAACAGGCAAAAGAACTGCATACTCTAAAACTTTACAGAATGATTACTGCAAAGCAAAGATCATTCTTTTTAAAAGTAATTATATCACACAATACACTTAATTGGACATTTTGGTTACATGACTTAAAATCTGGCAGTGATTAAAAAAATCTAATAATTATGGCAGCGTATTAAGGTCGTTGTAAAGAAATAAACAAAGAAAAGATTTTGGCTAAAAACCTGAAATTTTGAGATTAATCTTCAAACTTAGAAAGGTTGAAACTTTGCTAGAAAAACAAGGAAATTTTTTTCAGAGATTTTCATGTTTTATTTCATAAGTTTTCATGTATTTTCCTGCAAATTTTCAACTCATAACTTTAGACATTTTTCCTAAAAAAAATTCTGAGATTAAGCTGAATTTCTTTTTTTCTCACAAATTTCCAACTTTTCACTCTCAGAAAATTCTTTTAAAGGAAATTTCCTCCTAATTTTCATCCATCTGTCATGGCTCTAATTCACAACAGGAGCCTAATTGATGTCAATGTTTGTTTTGAACTCAGAAGTCAAAATTTTGGAAAAAACCAAACAGAATTCAGGCCAAAGTCACTTTCATCAATATCCAAAATGTAACACATATAAAACAAAGGAAAAACTTCAGGACTGAAATGTTTAAATGCTCTTCAACAAACTGTCAGAAAACTTCAGAGATGCTGAAACACTGACTTCCTTTAAATGAAGGCCAGAAACCCACTTTGATTAACAATAACTGGAACGTTGATCAATATATCAGATGTATATTTAATGATGATTTTGATGACGGCATTAGAACCTGTTCTAATGAGGAAACTAAAAAACACCTGACAGGATGGAGAAAGGAAATAGTCACTACTGAATGGATTTAAAAGGCTGAGTGTAAATGAATAAGCTGCTGAGGTCGGTACCTTGCTGGTGGTGGAGCAGCAGCTTTCCTCGCTCCAGCGCCAGGTTGAGGCTGTGGTCCCTCTGTCCCTTCGCGTGAAGCAGTGTTCCTGAATTCCTCAGGGTTTTAAACTTCAGGGAGATGCTCTCCCTCGCTGTCCAGCTCGTTCTGGCACTCAGTCTGTAGACAAGGCTGCTTTTCCCATCAAAACCTGCCACCTCAGAGGCTGCGAAACAGCAAAGCAGCTGAAAAGGTCTGATTCTTTACTATTTAAATCACATTAAATGAAGCAAATGATCTGGATGGTAAGGCTTGATTCAAAAATACAAACAGATGGCGCAACTTAATTTGCAAAAGTTAATGTCAAACGATATTTTAATTGAAGAGTTCAATAAGGAAAAATAAAGAAGAGTTTGTACTTAAACACAGTGAGTGTTTTTGCTAAACGTTTTCAGGAGTCACGCACCAGTTGGTAGATATTGTCCGCCGCTCTTCCTCTGCTCCAGCCAAGCTCTTAAAACTTGTATGAGTCCTTGTGTGGACAGCTGACTTCAGCTCTTACCAAAGATTTCCAATAGAGCTCAGCAGCTTGATTTGTGCCAAATGTTTCCTTGGTTTAAGACCAAACGGCTTTTCCTTTGTTTCTGCTACACAGAAACATCCTGGTGCTTTTTAGGAGTCATCATTCCTCAGATTTATTATCAGGAACCACATCATCATCTCCACCATATTTTAGAGAGAAATATTCAAAGTAAAGATGCATTTTCTACACAATTCAAGAGAAACAAGACATCTTGGCACTTAAACTCCAAGCTGCAGACCAATCTGTGTATTGGTGCATCAATGTGTGTGGATCTGTGAGTGCAGCTGGGGTTGTGATATATCTGTAGCCCAATCAAACACTTCCCAGATAAAATACGAGAACTTATAAATGCCACTGAGTAGCAAGCTGCTGAATTTGTATCTCTTTTACTAGAAGATAAAAATAAAATAAACCCTAACTTTTCATTCAGTTTTGATTTAAAACTGAATTTCTGCGGCGTCTTTGTGCCGCCAATTTGAGTGTGCAGTGAAATTGATGTGAGCACATAAATCTGTGTAAGCAAACAATAACTAGTGATGTTAACCGTCTATATCTAAAACTCGGTTGCTAAATATGCATCTGACACGCACTCCACTATGACACTGCAGCTCCTTGGGTATGGAACACCAAGAGAGCCAAAAATGTTGTAAAACTGTATGTGTCTTTCACCCACAAGGTGAAAGACGCATACAAATGTTAACATACAAATGACTGCATTCACAACTGAAAGTGTGTAAATCGGAGTTTCACATTATATTATATAGATTCGTTGTGACTTTGTCTAATTCATTGAGTTTTAGTTTTTAGAGTGTGTTTGCTAGTTTTTATTAGTTATTATGGGGTGCAGTAATTTACCAACAACTGACGTAAACTACTTATTTGGGGAAAAACAATTTCACATCATTTTGAAAAAAGGTTACAAAGCATATTATATCCATTATTTTAGTTTATAAACACACAATAAAGTTCCAGTTAGTTCTAGATTTTCCCTATTAATTATCATTTTTATTTCTTTCAGTTAATGAAAATGTTTTCTCATTTTCATTTTTCATTATTTTATTAGCTTTAGTGAACTATAATAACCTTGATGTAAATAAATTACATTCCTCGCCAATCACATTTGGATCGTTTTCATCCAATCGGAGTATTTCTTGGATGAGAAAGAACCAATCAAAACCAAGAAGTCAAAATGCTCCAGGAAATGGCAGAAATACCCAAACAAACTGTAGCATTTAAGAAAAACACAACATGATACTCTTGAACTTTGTAACCTGATAATTTGTAGTTAAGCAAACAAACTGTGCATTTCCTCAGCATGCTATAATTACTGTAACCACACTCACTGTATCTGCAGCCGTATATTTCCAGCCTGAGCCCGATCCGCCCGGTGGGGTTCCAGTCCAGTGGGATCAGGCGAAGGTAGCGGGCGATCACTGGCTGGTCAAGTTTGTACTGGACCACAGAGTCCGCGTTGCTGTTACCTGGAAACGCCTGAAGCAACACAACTAGATGTTAGTTTCTACACACAACCTAGATGTTGTAGCAATTCTGGATTTTCCATCAGCCTGTTGATATGTGCCATGGGCGCTAGTTTATGTTTCAGCTGTTAAAACCGTTACCTGCTCAGTTAACAGAACAGGTAATGTTCCTGACCCACTTGAAAAGAAACCTCTGATCTGTCTGTTTGTGGAGCTATTGTCAAGCCGGTTGCCGTGGCAACGGGCGTGCGTGCGGACTGGAGCCGACCACTGAGAGCGAGGACAAAAGAAGAGTTTGAATGATTTTTTGAGTTGCTCTTGAGCCGGTTTTGGGCGCTATTTTTCCCTTTGCTGTGGCGAACTGCAGCCGCTGCAATTTCTGAACGTAATCAACAAAAACGGACCATACACCAGTAAAACCAACTGAACAAACGTGCTGGAGGTCTGTTTGGGTTGCTAGGTAACGTGTGGAACTCGGCTGGGGTTGCTAGGTAACGTGTGAAACTCGGCTGGGGTTGCTAGGTGACAGGCAATCCTTGCTGATTCGTGAGGTAACATTCCAGAGATTTTTGAAACGGCTCATTTTCTAGACACCAAAAACATTTTTCTTTTTAGAATCAGTAGAAACCCAAATGGAAGTATGGAGATCAAAATGTGAATTTTGCATCGATATCTTGTCAATTCAAAGGGATTCAACTGTTGTACCGATTCCATCACTTGGTGACATAAAGTCTCCCCGGCGCTCAGCCTTGAGAAAACCATCTGCATTCTCCAACTTTGAGCTAACAGGCCATTGATCCCATCTGCTGATGACGCCTCTCCCTCTGTCCAGTGATCAATAACCCTTGGATCCCATTTTGTGTCCGTACTGAGCCTCTGTTAAAAGACTAATAGGTTCCATTTTCCCCCAATCAGCCGCCTTTGAAAATCCAGCAAGGTTGCCTGTGTGACAGTTCCCCACAGAGAAATGCCTTATTTCGAGACAAATCCCCTAAAGACCAAACCAACTCTTACAAAAAGTTAACAGTTGTATTTTTGCATGCATGCATTTGAATGCACTCGCTTTGCTCCATCTACTGAAGTTTGTCAATGTGTGTGTGTTAGCTGATGAGCCTTTGTGAGCGCGATTAGCTTCTCTGGAGCTGCATAATTGTGATCTCGTTGCTTTGAAGGGTTGAGCCTGCTGGGCAGCCGAGCGTTAAGCTCAACAAATGGCTCAGTTTCCTGCTGAGGATGCCGAGGAACACGCCATCTCGTTTACTCGCCCGAGGACCTTTAGAAATATGAGCTGCTTCTGACAAGCTTTCAGTCAGGGGAGGAGAAACGGAGATGAAGGAAGGATGAAACTTTAAAAAAAGCAAGGGAGGATGGAGGAATTAACAACAGAGCAACTGGGGGTGAAGAAGTTCTCAATAAAAATATAATAACTTTAAAGCCTTTCATGAAGTCTAAATGAAAAATTCTGCTGAATCAGGCGCAGCGACAAGTTTTAGCAAGAAACATTCATGCAGTGTAGCTTGTAGGCCTGGACAAAACGGCTGAAAACCTATCACTTATCACGATATACGGTTTCATGTTGATATCGATAATTAGTAAGTAGTTTTTTTATTTTCAATATCCAAAATACTGCCAAACTAATTGTGCGAAGTTTCCTCCATGCCATTGTTTTTCATTTTTAAGCAGTTATGAGGCATTGTGGTGAAACCTTAAACTGCTGTTGTGCAGATTCCTCAGCAGGTAGTTGCTAGGTAACCAAATAATTAGATAGTTGCTAGGTAACCAAAGAATTAGATAGCTGCTAGGTAACCAGAGAGTTAGTTGATTCCACCAACTTTGTTTAGCTGGTTGAGAAAGGTGAAGCACCAAAAGCCTTTCCTCTGCCTACATTTCCCAGAATGCTGTGCATGACTACCAGTCAGCATGTTAGACTGAGGGAAACATTTCAAACCCAAAACAATGACAGTATTTATATAATGTTTTGTTATGGAAAATCCATTTTTTAAAATAATTTTGTACTTCCATTTTGGTTTCTACTGCTTCTAAAAACACCCTAAGCACTGGAAAAAAATGCTGATTTTTGTCAATAAGTTGATGTGTTTTGGTGTCTGGAAAACAAGCCACTTCAAAAACGTTTTCAATGTAACATCACAAATCATTGTTGCCTAGCAATCCACACCGAGTTCCAGTACATTTGGTCAGCTGATTTTATCACTGACAAAGTGTTTAGTTATTGACTTACCATCCAGAAACCACTTGCTGCATTCTTGTTGGTTGTGCAGGAGGATCCACTTTTGCTTTTCAAAGATGTATGGTTGTGTAATTGCACATTTGTTTGCAGCCATTTTCAGGTGCGAGTGTAAACCTTGAGTTGGTGGGCGTGGCCAGCAGGAGCTTATTGGGATTTAAAGCGACAAGACACCCTAAAACAGCTCAAAATACTAAAACTCTTACTATCTAAGAATGATTTTGTGTAAAAAAAAAAAAAAAGAATGTAATTAACATGTTTTGTTTAAGCCATAAACCTATCCTAACTTGTTTAAGGAAGCATAACAGATCACCTTTAATTTTACTAGAAAGTTGGTTGTTACTAAGATGCCAGCATTTAGGCAATAACCACAAGACTGAAAGGCTAAAATTACAAAAAACTTTTAATAATGTACTTAGCTGTAAAGTATAGTAAAGTAAAGGTAGTGATAAAGTCTCCAGTACTTCATAAAAGTAAAACTCAGATGATTTGGTTTTTCTCCTTGGGGATAAATCTGAGTTGCTAACGTTCAGGTGTGACTGAAGCAGCTGTTTTTACAGTCAAACTCGCACCTTTTCTGTGACACTAAGCCACCCTGACTAATACATGCAGATTTAAGCGCAATCTGGCAGCTGATGAGGAAGCACCGCCTCACGCGCTGAGTCTCAAATCAAGTTGTTTTAACGCTGAAGAAGCCATACCTTCATTTTTTCAGGTGATGTGTCCTGGGGAGATTTTATGTTCTTCACACGATGCGAAAATCTTCTTTGCAAGTCTGAATTACAAGTCTCGCCACAGGTGGATATAGTTTGAAGACGGGTGTTCCCTTTCTTCTTAAAAGGAAGAAAAGGACGCCTGGAAGTTTCCCGAATAACAAATCAAATAGTAATCGAACTGCTGCACACGTACTTACACACTGGAAAAAGTGTAGCACAGAGTTGTTCATTCAAGCTAATAATTTACATTGAATACAATGTAAAATAATTGACTTGGTTGTGAAAGTCTATTTTTTTGCATTCTGAGGTGTCAATTTTGATTCTGGCAGGTAACAATCAGGGACAATTCAATACCAATTTTCTATTGTACTCAGTCAGCTTATA
>NW_015117284.1:17811-20332 GCF_001443285.1 Poecilia latipinna
TGTATGTTTGATGGTTGCTCATACAAAACCAACATATACAGCAGTTTCCGGAGCCATAAATGGAGAAAACATCAGTCATGCACCATTAATGACTTTAAAAGTGGAATAGTTGTCACGTCACTCATTTCCAATCCATCTGACTATGACTTGAATGAAGAAATAGAGCTAACCACTGAAGAGTCAAGAGATTTGGAAAAGGAAGTTGAACTGAAATTAGCTTCACTTTTACTTAAATTAGAACATACATATTTAGTCTCGGCTACAGCTGTAAATGAATTGCTTGAGGAGCTAGAACATCTCATTGGAGATGTCTCTGTGCCGGGTAGTATAGCAGCAATTAACCAGCATTTGGAAGATAATAATTGTCATGTGGAAGCATCTGTTGTTCAACAATTGGCCACTTTTCTTTGTTCTTCACACCCAATTCATAAAGCAATAGGGAAACAAGGGCCATTGTCTACTAGTTGGAAGCGCAAGTCATATTATAAAAGAGAATTCTGTGTAGTGTCTCCCTTGGAATACATTCTTGATAAAAGAAACCAAAAATCATTGCAGTATGTATCTGTGCTGAAAACATTGCAGCAAATTCTAAATTCAGATGTAATTCTGGCAAAAACTGTGCATTTGAGAGAGAGATATCAGTCACCAGAGAGCGATCAAACAGTATATAGTTGTCCTTTTGATGGTGATTTTTTTCAGAAAAACACACTTCTGTCTGCAGACTGTGCCATTTCACTAAATCTTTATGTAGACGAGTACGAAATCTGCAACCCAATTGGGACATCACGGAGAAAACATAAAATCTGTGCCTTCTATTGGACTTTAGGCAATCTGATCCCTGGTTGTCAGTCTTCACTGTCATCAATTTACTTGGCTCTTCTAGTCAAAAGTGATGATTTGAAAGTGTATGGCTATGAGACTGTACTCGAGCCACTCATAAGTGATTTAGTTTCATTAGAAGAGCACGGTGTCTTTTTGCAGAAGTTAGGGAAATGTGTTAGGGGAACGATCCAGTGTGTGATAGCCGATAACCTTGGAGCACATGGTATCGCTGGGTTTGTTGAAAGCTTTTCAAGTGGTCACCTGTGCCGATTTTGTACAGCATCTAGATCAGAAATTCAAACTAAAACTGTAGATAGTGGAGTGTTTACATTAAGAACAGAACAGATTCACTCAGAACACCTTAAAATCCTTGAACAAGATTCTCTAAGTAATTTCTGTGGTGTCAAGAAGAGATGTGTCCTCTCTGAGAAACTCAGTCATTTCAAAGTTACCACGGGTTTCCCCCCAGATGTTGTCCATGATTTATTTGAAGGAATCGTACCGGCAGAGATCGCCCTTTGTCTTTCTGTTTTCACATCCAAGAAGTACTTTACTCTTGCATATTTAAATGAGTCCATACTAGCTTTCCCCTTTAAGTGGACAGACAAAGTTAATTGTCCCCATCCAGTGCCATTGAACTTTGCATCTCGAAAGACAATAGGAGGCAATTCTCACGAAAACTGGAGTCTCTTAAGGTTTTTCCCATTCCTTGTCGGCCAAAAGGTACCTGTGGATGAACCAGCATGGAAAATATTGGGTGACTTAAAAGATCTAGTGGAGCTTATTGTCTCACCTGTCCATACAGAGGAATCAATCGCGTATTTGAATTTCAAGATATCAGAGCACAGAGTTCGACTTCAAGAGGTTTTCCCAGACTACCGTCTACTGCCTAAGCATCATCTTTTGGAACATTATCCTCAGCTAATTCGTAAATTTGGACCATTAGTCTGTCTTTGGACTTTGAGATATGAAGCCAAGCACAGTTTTTTTAAAAGAGTTGTTCGTTATACAAGATCTTTAAAGAATGTTTTGCTGTCTTTGGCGGAGCGACACCAATTTCATATGGCACAGCAGATATTTATGGACCCTCAAAAACCTCTTCTGGAAGTGTCAACTGTCTCAACTCTTTCTGTTGATGTGTTAAAAGAAGATATTGCACAAGCTATACGGCTCAAGCACCCAACAATGGATAATGTGTGCCTGGCTAAAAGTGTCACTTTCAATGGATTCAACTACAGAAATGGAATGATACTTGCACATGGGTCTTTGGAAGGGATTCCAGAATTTACTGAGATCATCCACATGTTTATTCTGAAGGAGAGACTTTTTTTCATTGTTAAGAAACTGAGAGTGTGGCACTGGGAACACTTCAGGGCCTTCGAAGTTGAAGTGAGCCCTACCAATGACATAATACTTGTGGAATCAGATGAACTGACTGATCCATATCCCCTGGTAGCTTACACTGTGGGAGGAGTGCGTTTCATTACCCTGAAAAGATATATTCAAATTTAAGGTATGCATAATAATATTTTTCTCGTTTTTAACATTTAACATCTGCATATTCATGAAATCATTCTATTTTAATGTAATTCATTCTACTTATCACTTTTCAAAATCTGCACTAAACTGACACTGTACTAACTTAAAGGTAGAGTATGCATGGTGGGCAGAATGGGTATTGCAACTATGCAGCCCATTG
>NW_015117285.1:0-11357 GCF_001443285.1 Poecilia latipinna
TATTTCCAGGCAAATTAGGATTGTGGTTAAAGAAGAAATAGAGTCTTAGTAGACTTTTGGTTTAATATAAAATGTACAAAATGCCAGTTGCAGTCCATTTATGCATATTTTTCTAAAGTGCTCTTGGCTTTGAAAAACAGCCTGTTTATGCTACCTTGCAATGCCTCTGGGATGGTTGTCCAAACTGTATACTTAAAGTTTCCACAACAAGTTCTGACTAATTACAAAATATCTTCTGTTACATGATTTTAAGCACATGATAACAGAAGCGTGACATGTAATTAAATGCTATAAATGACTGTTCTGAACAAAATAAATGGTATTCAGTCTCTAAAACAAATCAGCTCCTTCTCTTTTAAGAAATTTGACCTCAAAATAAACTGACCTGGTGCGGTTTCACTTTGCGTAAATTCAGTCAAATCATCTGAGAAAACAGAATCCCCATGCCTTACAAAAGTTTTCATTCCTCCTAAACTTTTTTAATGTTTTCTTACATTTAACCACAAGTTTTAGTGTTTTTGCTGAACACAAATTATTTGAAGTAAGTACAAAATCAAGTCTATCCTTGTCAAACTTCCTTAAGAACAAGCTGTCTTCAGCCAGCTGGACTGACCTTGGTTATCTCCCAGTTAGGAAATAGTTATCTGTGCGTGCTAGAGGCCATCCCAGGTTATCAACCTCTCCCACCTCTCCTTATCCTTTTAGCCTCAGGATAAGTTAGTGTTTTTGTATACAGCCTGAACAAAACTGATATAGCGATCATTTGGTGGTTTAAAAAAAACAACAAATGTGTAAACAGTACCCTCTCTGAGGCCATCTGCTGTTTTCATGAGTTCATTCTTACTCTCTCTCCCAAATCTGGCAGTCTTTACAAGGAGACCTTAAGGTCGAGACACTGGCCTAATACTTCCTCCCTCTGTGAGTGTATTCTGACACCTCGGGGCTGTTCTCCCTCCATTTCTCACAAGCATGGAGGGTTCCGTTTTCACACGCACGCACGCACACACACACACACACACGCACACACACACACACACACAAATAAAGTTGTGTGTCTGTGTACACCAAATTACAGTGTCCTGCAAAAGTATTCATACCCATTGCACATATGCACATTGCTGCAACCAAAAACTTCAGCATGTTATATGGATGTGAAAAACCTACATAAAGTTGTGCATAGTTCTGGATTAACAGAAAAATGAATATAAAAGAGATGGAATTATTGAGCATTTTAATTCAAGATTAGGTTATAAAGCAAAAATCTCACGCTTTGTACATTTAATTAAACTGGAAAGAGCATGGGGAAACCAAGACATGACCATCAACCCCGACAGGCCAGGCTAAATAAACAGTATATTTAGGGAAGCAACCAAAAAACCCAGTGGTATCTCTGGAGGAGTTGCAGAGATCCACAGGTTTTTAACATTGAATTAAATGGTCCTCTGTGAGATGCTCGTGTTCATCACATGAAAATCTCAATAAAGATTTTTAAGTTCTTGGTTGTAACATGACAAAATGTGAAAAGACTTTGAGGGATAATATATGTGGCTTTTAAGAATTTTGAAGAACCCTCTTTTGGAAACCATTACCGAAAGAGGAATTGAAGTTGTTGTTATTCTAAAAACATTTGCACATATCTGTAGTTCACATCTTTGGGGTCAGTCGCAGGGCTCTCTAAGTCAGGCTCACTACGTCACACCTTAACACTGGATCAAAATTTGGTCAACAATATAAATCTATGACATACATTATGCAGCTGATGTCTGAAATAACATTAATAAATCCAGTATAGGAGGAAAGATGGAAGTAAAGGAGGTGGCTTGTGGGGAGACAGGGGTAAAAACTTAAACAAGTGTTTTATTTTGTTTTGAGCTGTTGTAGAGAAGCCCCGGCATGCGTCTGCTTTACATCATAGTGTGATGACTTTACCACACAGGCTTCGTTCCCCCTTCAGAGTCATCCGTCTGAAGGTCTTCAGTGCAGATAAGCAGACCATAAAGGATCAGAGTTCATGCCAGAAAGGCGTTTAACATCCTGTCTCCCTCGCTGTAGAGTAAGAGCTGCCAATTTATTATCTGCTATGGAGCGAGACAGACACGGAGACAGCCTACTTTAGCTTACGTTGTGTGTAGATGGGATTTAATATTCTGTTGAGATCTTGTTCACGGTGCAAACATGTAAATCTGTCAATTTCCACTGATTTCAGAAGACATCTCACAGATTTGTAGCTGCATGTTTCGACCGGCATTCCTTGATTAGTGATAACGTTATTTATCATCCAGTATCTTTTCAGTAACAAAAATGGTTAATCACTGTTGGTCAAATTAATCTCACTGCATGAGCAAGTAGAAATAAAGTTTCTATTTTAGTAGCAGCAATCAGGATGGAAATTGCAGAGCGGTTCACTGAAAAACAAAAAGACCTAATAAAACAATTGAAACAATATCTAAACAAAAATGCATATTTTTAGCTGATTTATATATATATATATATATATATATATATATATATATATATATATATATATATATATATATATATATAAGAAAAGAAAGGTCTAAAACATAGACAGATCTCATTCAGGGCCTCAGTTGAACATCTTCTGTTTGGACTGATTGCACAACTTCAAAGACTTGCTTGGGAAATAATAGAGGCAACTTTTCCGGTTCTGGTGCTTGTCTGTGAAAAGCTCAAATAAGACAAAAGCAAGGTTGTTGAAGTTGACTTTGAGCTTTTGTAAGTTGCACTGGAAGCCACTGCAACTAAAATATCAAGTGTATACGGTAGCTTAACTGAACAATATAGTGGATTTTATCAGCTTTAGGAAAGAAAGAGGTAAAGACGAGGTGGTGAAATACATTATCAGTAAGAGTTCACTGTCCTTAGACTTGTTTAAAGTCTAAGGACTCAAATCTGTTTGAGGCAGACGTAGCTCTCAAACAGATTTTTAATAATTTGAAAGGTTTGTTCATTTAATTTCAATTGAATTTTCTTTTGTTCTTCTGAATTTTTCTTTTAAATACCTGCAGTCAATCAAATCCTGCTGATTGATTAAATATCAACAAGTCTTAAACAACACCAAGTTATTTTATCTGCTGGCTCAAATTTGAACAAACAGGCTTCAATCAGTGAAGCGTTTTGCGTGGTAAGTAGCAGAGATGTGGATGTTGATCATAAAGCCGTACGGCAAAGTCTTCCGGGACATTGCTGATGGACTGTTTGCTTGGACTGTGCTCCTGCGATTGAGAAGTGATGATGGCCAGAAGGAAACTGTCAGGCCTGGCCGTCACTGCCACTGCTAGCAGGTGTGAATGTGCAGCGGTATCCATGTCTTTAGCTGGAGCTGGATGGAAATGCACGTGTTCAGCAGCTGCAAGGAGAGCGCGTGTGTTTATGCATATCCTCGTGAAAGGGAAGTGGCATTATTCTCCGAGGGAGGAAGCCCTGAATCTCTCCCCCTTCTTTTCTACGAGTCTGTCAGTGCTGCGGCTCCTCTGGGCCTCAGCGCTTCAATGTGGTGAATCTATGTGTCGAATAAATTCAGGTCCTCGGGGTGAAAGTATTACTGCCTGAAGGATAAAAGTTCATATGTGACCAGACAGGCTGCTGCTCCTTAACTTTTGTGTCACCTTTTTTTTTTTTTTTTAAACACGCAAATTGTGTTTTACCCTTAAAAATTGTTTGAATGGAAAAAAAATATGACAATAAAAAGTCAGTTGGAATATATTTAACACAATTTCCTTAAGTACTGTTTTAAAATATTTTATTTATTGATTATTATTGAATTTTTGCCACTGTTTTGAGAAGGTCTTTACTTGGAATTACTCTCTAACAAAAATAGAATAATAATAGATCTTTAATACGATACACACAATAAAAAAATCTTGTGTTCAGTTTCTAATAAATTCTAATATTTTTGGATAAAGAAGCAATAAATACTCCTATAGAGACAAACAATGATGTAAAGATTATATGCACTGCATGCCGTTTCAGTTCCCCATAAACACATTACATAAATGGGACAATCCTTCAGTCCCTTGGCTAGTAGACCAATAAACGTATTAATAAATGTTAGAATTCAAGCTTTAAAAATATTGCTGCACACTCTTTTTTTTTAAGTGTTTTGCTATAGCCATATCTTCCCTTTCGTGTGAGTGGTCCTTTCTTTCTCTATCTATTCTACATGATCGTGTACAAATCCAGAGTCAGTAGGAGTGCAACATAGACCTCTTGGTAAGAGATGTTTGCACAGCTATTCCAGTAGGCACTGAAAAATATCTGTTCAGATCTACTGGTGAGCAGAAGGAGAATGGCATTGGAAGTGGATTGAATTAATCCATGGGCAACAGAATAACCAACAAGACAGAGCAGAAAATTATCTAAATGTAAAATTCAAGAGTAAGAAAATAAACTCAGAATAAAAAAGGCATGAATATACTGAAATGCACAAATCTGAAAACCAAGGTGACAAAACGCAAAGTTGTAAGAATTATGACAGTGTGGTGCCCCTAAAAATGCCACCACATTATTTTGATTGTTTCATAATTTTGAAATATTTTCTTGTATAATTTATTCCATTTTTTCCAAAAATGAACGAATTATATTTTGTTTGCATCTTGGCATGTTAATCTGCCTGCATTTATAGTGCTTTCCTGAGGTTGGGATGGGAGTAGTAGTGGCGAAGCAGAACCTTTGTGTGGTGAGCGTTGCTTCCGGGTTGGTTTTGGGGCGGAGTTCCGGTGTGCCTCAAACGTTATGTGGATACTAACGGCATCTCTTCGGTCTTCATTGCTGACTTCTATTTTATTATCCTTCAGGTCAGTACACGGTGGAAAAATATACCACAAGCTGTAAGATGGTTACCTCTTATTTGACCATGGTTTTTGACCACAGAAACCGTAACACAATGCTATATACTGCGGATATAGCATTGTGTACCGTTTTGCCAATAGTTGCTAATTTTAGCAGGCAAGGGTAAATTTGGCAGTATGCCAGCCTGCACTGGGAAAGTCCGGCGAAGTTAAGTGATTAGAAGGCCGTGATATTTTACTAACTCCGGATTTTAGGAGTTTGATTTTGCTTTTATTTGAATAATATTCAGTTCAAGTTAATTGTTGACTCATAAAGTAGCTCAGAGCATGAGAGTAAAATGAGTCCAGCCAAAGCTAAAGGTAGAGAAACTGTTCTTTGTTCATAAAGTCTGTCGGTTAAAGTTGAAACAATGCTAAGTTAAATTCTGTGTTTGTTTTGTAAGTCTTGTCATTCTATTTTTGATCAGTATTCAGTTAAAGTCAGTGTACATTTTGATGCTTATGCCAGTTAATATAGAGCTAAATGCAGTAAGCTTTAAAACTTGATTTATCCGGTTTGGTACACTATATCTTGGTTGTCTTCATCTAAGTGAAGGATGAAACTGTGAAACGGTTAATGTATGAAGTTAATTACCTGTGAGAAAAGCAAACCAGGGCTATAAGACAAGGGTTATGTAAAACATTAATACTGTACATTGTAAAAGGCTTGTTTGTTAACAAATAAAGAAAAACGCAATCTGGATGTTAAAGGCAGCTCTTTGGTCGCCATTGCTGACTTCTATTTTATTATCCTCCAGATTATGCTCATCACTATTATAGCAGTCGTGACACTCGGGACCTGTAACAATTGCAAATGTTCAGATATACTTAGATAACTCATGTTTTCCCGGTGTTTGCATGATCCTACACGCCCAGATGTCTACAGTACAGCTTTAGATATCTGCGCCGTCATAGATCTTGGCCTTCCTGAGGAAGACGGTGGTTGCCAAAAGATGATGGCATGCTTGTGGTGGTCAGGATGAAGTAATCCTCACTCTGGGGCACTCCTCCCTGTGTGCTGTCATTTACGGTTTGGCGAGTGTACATAGGCAGCGTCACAGAGTGACCAGCGTCTGTTTCTCTATCGCCTCAGCCTGTGTTTTAACCACTAACGTTTCAGCTTATTCCAAATCCACTTCAGCTTATTCCAAATCTTTGACGCCAACAATTGGTTTTCCTTTTGATTCTATAAGTGGAACATATAATTTTTGTTGACATAAATACTGTGGCAGACTTGTGTTTATTTTCCTTTTTTTCCCCCTCAGAGTCAGGTTAATCAAATGCAAATGCACATACATAACCTACTTTGTTCCAAAGACTATATTCAAAGCCATTTCACAATGATTCCTAACTGTTTTCCAGACATATGAATAAGACAAGTACTTGAACAGCACAGGTCTTTTAATCTGATGTTATGATCTGCAGTTTTTATGGACCTTGAAATTCTAAAGACTCACTGACAGAAAGCTTTTAGCTTTTCCAAACATCTGCTAAGATAAGCCTCAGTAAAAATATTTTCTCCACGTTTAACTGGTGTCATTTTATGTTCCTACAGTGATTCAATAATCTGATCAAGCAAACAATATTTTATATGGACACCTTTCTAGCCAAAAGTAAACAAAATCATACAAAGAACATCTCTACCATAGCTTAAAATATAAAATACATAATTTAAACAACTTTTTTTTCCTTCTTCTCAACTAGTTTCTGCCTTGCAGCATCTCTGCTGCAGTACCTCTGCTGAGCTTGTGATGGCAGTCTGGTTCCACTTGAACAGATGCAGCTGTTTGCTGTCCGACACGTTTTTTAAATGGGCTTCTTTCCCAGCACGTTCAGTCCAGGAAAAGGAGCATTACAATAGGTTTTTTAAGATGCATTGACACCAGATGTGTCCTGCCTCTTTTCTTCAAATAGGGCAAAAAGGTTCACATACTAATTGGCCATCTGAGCAGCCGGCAAAATTTGTGGGGAGCAATCATCATAAATGTGTACGAACACATGCGTGTAAGCATAAAGGCAAGTATTGAAATGTCGTGTTTCCAGTCCCTTCTGATGTATGAAGTTTTCTATGAGTTGCTCCTGCAATGAGGCATAAAATGCTACAAATACAATCCAAGTTGGCAGATTTTGCAGTACTGAATCATTATGATTGTATTTTGAAAAGGCAACTAAATAACGTGTGCGTCAACCAAAATGTTCCACTTGAAATCATTTTTGTCATTAGATGATGGAAAAATTAAAATACTACAGTATTTGTATAAATATATATTGCATTTGCCTTTTTGCTAAATGATGCTTGCGCTGCTTTTTCTCTAACAAGCTGTTGTTCATACAGCTGCTTTTGCCAGTAAGAAAAATGTTATCAACTAAAGTTTTTATTTTATGTGATAATATCCACAAAAAACATCTGCGTCAGAGGCTGCATGATTTGTTTACTTTTTATGCTATCAGGATTGTTTATGGATACAATTTCCATAACTTTCATTACTGTAACTATTCTATCCTGAGTAAAAAATGGAACAGATCTCCAGATCAGAAATTCTTACACAAGTTCAGCTTTAAAACTATTTTTTTATTTATTCATTATAGATTTCTCCTGTGCATGAAGTCCAGAACATTTCAGTCAACTTTTTCCTAAACTGAATGCTTTACAAATTCATTTGTTTACATCTGGTTTATAAAAGCTATTTTGCACGGAACATTGATGTTAATTTATAACTTGTTTATAAATTTAACTTGAAGTTTCTCTAAACGATTAACGCATGCAGGGCTTAAACTATTTTCATTTTCTAAAACATATTGGAGCTTTTACCTTTAGTCAAGATCCAGGCTAATCAAGACACCTTTAGATTAAGTCATGGGTTTTCAGCTTTACAAAGTTGGTTCATGTGTTATTTGTAAAGTGAGCTGATAGGTTAACTTGCTATACAATAGGTTTGCTTTTAAAACTCAGGGAAAAAAAAAACGCCCATTCTTTTCAAGTTTGAAACATAAATTGTGAATGTGACCTTCTCTCACAAAATAAAACATTTATATAAACTCCTCACTAAGGAGCTAATGTTTCATAAAAAAAGATCTATTGATGCTAAAGCATTTTATGCAGTCTTTCAACAAAGTCTTGGTTTTCAGTCTTATTTGAAAACTTTTGCAAAGATTTTTATTTTTTGCAAGTACATTTACATTGAAATCAGATTTAAAAATACATAAATAAACCTTTTTATTAAGCACGAGAAGCCAGGATGAGAGAAATTAAACATTGCTTTAATTTGGTTTAATCTTCAGGAGGTCAAAGATTGCACATGGAAGAAAAATAAATCTCAAGAATGCGCATGTAAATGACGTTTTTGAAATGGACATTTGTACAATTTCAGGGCTTGATAATACATTGAAATGTATCAACTCAATAAATGACTATTTTGCTCAATTTAAATGACTTTAGTGAATGTTCTTTTTGAACATGTTTTGTTTTTACTGATATAGCATACTAAATTCAATCGCTGAACTTGTGAAATCATGATTCAGATTCAGATTTACCATTATTGGCAAACAAATGCCATCCTTGCTTCTGACATATGACAGGTTGATTAGTTTGCACAAATGTGCAGATTCAGTTTATTCCGAGACTGTTGTCTGTCTCACCGATTTGTTTATGCCTGTTCATAAAACTATTAAACCTCAAAACCTTTAACAATTTTCATCCAGAAAGCTCTAATCCTATGCTTGAGGACAGCGTTCAGGACACTCGGTGGGATGTCTTTTATTACTCGCAATGTGGGTTGAAAAACCATTTGTTAAACAGTAGCTAAAAACCTCCTCCACTTCTACCAGGCAAGAGAGAGAGGCTGAGACTTGGCCCATGTTAAAACACCAATGTGGGCCCACAGTGCCATTAGTGGCTGTGGAACAGCTGGAAATGATTCCAAAAACATGGCGAGGAGGAGGCAGTTTAAAACCACATGGTTGCAACTCTGTTTTCACACCGTGCATGAGCGTTTAACTGATGGCTTCACCCAGCCAAAGCAGGACTGTTTGTAGTTGACAAGACAACAACATGGAGCAAATTGAAGATGTGCGTCATAGATTAATGCACACCACATGAGCAAGGCTACTAGATTTGAGGTGTTAATGGGCTTATGGAGGGTATATGATCCCACATGGAGGGTGAAGGAAGGCCATCTGCTTCCTGTCTCTAAACCAAAGAGTTTAATGCTAGGCGCCTGAAGTGCTGTTCTAAAATGGTAGCAAATTGAGTTCAAAACAAATTTATTACCTTTTGCCTTTTTTTCTTTAGTTGAATATGTTGTCTACACCATCCGTATAAAACAAAAAGAACAAAAACAAAGGTTTGCTACAAGCATGGGCAGTAGAGAAAAATGTTACTGCTCAGCTAATGAAATAAGTAGTGACGTGCGTTCAGGGTAGGCTCACCTGTCATGGAAGAGTAGTAATAAAATCATTTATATTACTATTTTCACCCTGTGGTTTGTACTATAAAGTATCTATTTTTTTTTTACTTAGCTTAACCAATTCTGATGATTTTTTTCTTCAAAATCGTTGGATTTTCACATATTCCCATTCAAATGCTCAGAAGCAAAGCCGGTGAGGCTGCAGGAAGCTGAGCCTCACCTGGGATTGTGCAACCTCTCGCTAACTGCACTGGCTGCCATTCTATGGGAGCAAGTTCGTCCTGTCTGTACGCCGGCAATAAAATGGCTAAAAAACATTTAATATATGGACTGATTTTCCATAATTTAGCTTATGTATATATATATATATTTTTTGTCACCAACTGTGTGTGTATCGTGTTTTGTGTGCGGAGGAGCGATCAGAAACGGCAGAAAACAGACTCCAGGGGAGGCACGCAGTTCTCTTGCCTCATGGCAGGGGGCGCTCATGATCCCAGATATTGTGACTGCACAACTGCAGAGTAAGACACAGTGAGCTAGCCATGGAGCTAGCCATACAGTAAATAAGTAAAGTACAGCGATATATTTGTTTTCTCCTCTCTTCCGACGTAAACATGAAAGACTACATTTCTACACTTTAACAGTTTTCTAAAGTGGATTTTCAATTGAAGCAGGAGATAATAACTAAAGGAAGACCAACACCGGAGCTGAAAGTTTTGCTTCGAGACAGTTTGATGATTCTCAAATGGAGTAGAAAAGACATGCTGAGGATAGACCTGGCTTTGGATGAATGGATATTTTTGTGCAGAATTAGCAGTGCATGGATTTCATTGATAAGTAAAGGTAAGACAGCAATAAGATGTTTTTTAGTTTTTTTATGAAATGTGCGTTTTGTGGGCTACAGTTTGTATGTCTAAATAATTCAGTAAAGTAGAAGCGGTAGCTAATCTACCACAGCAATTATTTATTAATAGAATATTAAGCCTAAAACGTACTACAACAACATACTGAATATTCTGTTTTGTGTGCAAATTTCTTGAATGTTTTTTTTTTTTTGGTGTTAAATCCTAAAACATGAAGTGGCATTGTTGCCAGTTGCTATGGCAACTAGAATACCTCTTTCCCTTTGCTGTGGATCATAGCACAAAATTAATACCTACATTTCAAAGTTTCACTGAGTTAACGTGGCTATGGATGACATGTAAAAGATAGTCTTTTTGCCTCCCAGCATTGTATGCCTGCGCAAAATTTCCATACGTCCAATAACATGCATGGTGTCTATATAAGCCGTAAGTCAGTGCCTCACCAGCAATGAACCCCTGGAAATAAGGATAATATTTTGTCACAGTAATTTAATATTGTCAATATGTTCTATTATTTTAAAAACAGGTCAAACTGATGATATTTAGTTTCAACAATAGTCAATTACTAAAGGATAAGACAATGGATGGATAGATGAAGGAATTATAAAATAATGAATCTACCCATCAGCCAGGTCAGCAGTCCATCACAGGGCAACATAGACACACACAAACAACTAAGAACACACACACATTCCTAAGCAAAAGAGAGATCAATTAATATCCAGGCATCCATTAACTGATACGCTTGTCCCTCCAGTGGTCATCAGGGGAGAGGCGGTGACAGGTCGCCATTCCATCGCAATAAACAATGGCTTATTTTTTTTATTTTTTTTATCCTTGCTTTGTTTATCAATACAGAAGCTGAATGAGAAACCTTGATGTTTTCAAATATAAGACTTTAATGATACCTGGATGTTCTCTGCTGCTTTGCTTTGGTGCCACTTTTTAATTTTGAAAGACAAACCACAGAGTTCTGCTCGTAAATATTCTGCAAGTATTCATATTTAAAACGGATGTATCCATTCAGCATATGCTCGTGCCGAACAAAAAGGCCTGTACCAACAATTTCTGTAACAAATACATGCATAATTACGCCATAGATAGTGTTTGGTATTTAGTGTCCTCAAAATATCCAAATACCAGGGCACCATAGTATTTTGTCAATATCTGAAAGTAGAGGTTTTGTCACTGTAGTCTAGAACCCTGTTATCTCATTAAAACGAATTAAAACTATGTGA
>NW_015117285.1:16041-20327 GCF_001443285.1 Poecilia latipinna
AGGAGACATCTCGCTTCATATGTCCAATCTTCTAATGCCGCTTTCGGCAGATTAATAATTAAGTTTTTAGACTCGACTGTATTGTTTTCACTGTCAAATTCTCCAGCCAGGGAAGTGTGATCTTTGAGATCAGAGCAGTTGTTCTCCAGGACAGATCTCTTTTCATGGGTCCAGTCTTCTAATGCCGCTTTAGTGAGAGCAGGAGTTGAGTTTTTCGGCTCATCTGTCTTCTTTACACAGACAAATTCCCCAGCCGGGGAAGTTTGTTCATTGAGATCACAGAACTTGTTGTCTAGGACTGATCTCTTTTCAGGGGTCCAGTCTTCTGATGCCTCTTTCGTCAGAGCAGGAGTTGAGGCTTCATGCTCTTCATCATACTCAACTCCTGCCCATGTGAACACTGGGGGTGAACGTTTACCGCAAACTTCCCCAGCCGGGGAAGTTTGTTCATTAAGATCACAGAACTCGTTGTCTAGGACTGATCTCTTTTCAGGGGTCCAGTCTTCTGATGCCGCTTTTTCCCCACCCGAGGAAGTTTGTTCCTCAGCTGGGGAACGATTGGAGAAATCATTCCCTGCTACAGTCGGCTTGTCAAGGGTATTGTCTTCCTCAGCCAGTGAAGTTTGCTTCCCAGCTGGGGAAGGCTTGAAAAGGTAAGAGTCGATAACATCATACTCTGAGTCAGTGCAAACGTTCTGAGAGCTAATTTTTTTCTCAGGGCAAACATCCCCCCCAGCCGGGGAAGGATTGAAAAGGTAAGAGTCGAAAACATCGTACTCTGTGTCATCCTGAGAAGTACTTCTTTCAAAAGTGATATCGGGGAGTAGTTTGTTAAAAACTTTCTTTACTCCCGTTGTAATCACATATCCAACTCCAAAACTGATGGGAAAAAACATTGTGACTAAAGTCTTTTCCATCCTGAAAATCGTTGTAAAACAATGGTAAGGTCAAAGAGTCGCTTGTTTATTACCTGATATTTTGAGATGCAAGCATTCATAACCTCAGACATTCTTTGATCTATGACATAGACCTATGTCATAGAAGAGGTCATAGCTACAATGAGCTGTAGTTCTAGGGGAATGTCTTGCTTCTGATCGTTGCTATGAAAACGGTCAGATCAGTTCTGCATGACTCAAGCTATTAACCCTTTGCAACTGCGTTACTTAATCATTCGAGGCGCCATGATGAACGTCGGAAGAGAAGGACGGGAGTATTGAACAGAGACTTAAGTTATTTTCCCAACTTATTTTTTACCAATTTATTCATGGCTTCTTCTTGTTCGAGTGGAGATAACTTGTCTGTGAACGTAACAAACCTGATTGGGGCTCATAGACGGTGATACTTACAAAACTTGGAAATAGCTAGCTTCCAAACTGACCCATACTTCCTCAAATTATTGACTTTGCCTGAATTCAAACCAAATGACTTATATCACGATGTCATAGAGTTCCCCCTTGCACCGGAGCAACATTGAAAATGTGCAAAAAAATGAGATGCTAATCAGTTTTTTCCATACATGCTAGGCTACATGATGGTGGGGCATTGTCTCCATGGTTATGAATAGTTACACGCTTACCTTCTCCATGACCATTTTTTAAATTGAAATCAACTAAATAGAAGCAATTTTAGACAGGCTGTTTTTTTGACATGCTTCAAAGGAGCGTAGTGGTTGTTTTGATGTCCATCATGGTGGAGTGGACAGATTTCTGAAGAGCCAGATGTCACGTCCTAAGGGTCAATACATAGTTCCCAACAGTCTGAACAGGAAGTGATCAGCGCCATTTTAGCAGGCAAGCGAATGTACAAAGAATAATGGGCTCATGACTCCGAGACCAATAAAAAAGACAATATGTGGACACTTTTGACCACGAGACAAGACACAAGAACAAAATGGCTGCTGTCGGGATCGACCCATATGTTGAGACTGAGAAGGAAAATATGTCAGACAAGCTGCCTCTCATCTCCTACATCAATATAGTTAACTGCCAAGTGAATACGAAGATCTTTTCCCGTAACATATAATTACACAGTAATACTTTTACATTTTCTGTCAACTTAACATCTTTTAAAACAAAAACACGGTGGACCACCGGTGGACCGTCTCGTCACCCCGACCACCGGGCTTAGCAAGTTTTCTGGGGGAAACCCTGTATGATCAGTTTTAAAATTGTATCTTTTTTAAAACTCATATGCCTTAATGTCAGAAATCTGTCAATATCTAGTTTGTTACTTGTATGAAAATACCTAAAGACTACCTGGAATTTCATGAAGTTTAAAAAGTTATCCACATTTAGCCTCATAAACTCTTCCTCAGTTCAACCAAAACCACATTTCTTTTCTCTCTAATCTCACTGGATTTTACCAGTTAAAGCAACTGACAGTCTTCCATCTTGAAGCCTTTTTTTCCCTTAACTGTCTCTAATATAGAAGAGAAGGTAGTCAGGCTCATTTAAAGCAAACCCACCTGAATAAACTTCATGTTCTATCTGCTCTAATTATGGGATTATCCCTCAGGAATTTTTATGGAAACTGAAATAGAAAAAAAAGCACACACAATCACACACGCACACATCGCTAGATTGGATTTCAAACATGTTCTAACTTTTAAATATATAAGAGTCAAACTTTTATTTTCTTAACCTTTATTAAGAAGTTTCCTAAAAGCAGGATTACGTGATGTACAGTAAGTTTCAATCTCTTTTAAACTCACTATGTACAACCTTCAAATGTACCCCAAACTTCTGGTCAGAACTAAATGACCATTATTTAGTGTTAAATTCACCAGATCTAATAAGCTGCGAGTAAGGTTAAATTTATCAGATTTGCAGCGTTATTATCCAATCTGAAGAAAGAATTTTTTCCTCTAATTTTGGCCTAGGAGACACACACACGCGCACGCACATACAGGCTCCTACTGTAGATGGAAATGAGGGTGGTGCAATGTCAAGCTAATCAGCTTGTTGTTTCCATGTCTTTGAACATAAATGGCCCTAATGGCAGACAAATGTAGCCAGTTTTGTTAATAGCTGAACTGGCTATTTCATCCACAGATCAGCAGATTTGTCCTGTATCTCTGCGATGTCTATCTTGACGTTTTGCAGTCCATTTGCACAAAGTTACAGTGGTTAGGGATTCAGAGTTGTTAAACATTGTTTTCTGTTACTCAAGAGCACAAACCTTGCCAGCAACTTTGTCACCAGCTATAACTATCAGATTTTAATTAAATACTGTGGCGATTTCAACTCAGGCCATTATGCCTTTAAATTCACAGTAAAGGGATTTAAACGTGCGCAAACGTACACAATCGGGATTTGGATGAATCACAGCAATTTTATAATGTTCAGAATGCAAGTTTTGAAATTCATGACTGATGAAGCGTAAAAGTATAAGAAAGCAAAATCCTCACACATGCCCTCACACTCTTCTGGTTCAACAAATTAGGTGGCAGATATGCTGCAAACACATTTGGTTTTGCTTCTTTTTGACTATAAAGAGATCAATAATCCATTTCTTCAGTGGTGTCTCTCACGAGGGCTGAAAAGGAGCACGTTTTCTGTAGGTACCAAACAGCAGGAACATTCCACGTGAAGTGATTTAAATCTCTCTGAAATCACCCGGGGGCCCTCTTCTCTTTGGAGCAGCCATGGGCAGGCAGCAGCATTTCACTGTTGAGCAGTTGCATCACCGTGAGAATCCTGGGTTTAATCCTCAAAGGCCTGTGCTGCAGTTGGAGCGTGCCTTTCCTTCTCAGAAAAGCCCTGGTTAGTTATATTTATGAACCATGACAGTTTTACTGTGGACAGTCCCACTGCATCAGTATAAAGCAGACTTGTGCAAATGCAAGTTTTTGTATCTTAAGTCCCAGTATTTTATTTTTTTTGTTACTTCCCTTCTGTATTAAATAACTGTAGGTGTTTCTCCATTAACAAGAACAAACTAACCAACCTCAACCAACCTATTTCTGGTTGAAGGACAAAACTCAAAACTATGTTTTAAATGCTTGAAATGTTTTACTATTTTGCTGAGCCAATATTTACCCATGATTCTGTGCAGCATCATCTTTTTTAATTAAAATGTATATGTAAAATAATTAATGTATTTTTTTCATTTGTATACAATTGTATATTTTTTCTTTCCATTATCTCCATTTTTTATTGTTTCCTTGGTGCATTAATAAATAAATATTGTTATATATATATATATATATATATATATATATATATATATATATATATACACATATATATATATCTCTCACACACTCGCGAGAACCCCCAATATAAAAC
>NW_015117286.1:0-6216 GCF_001443285.1 Poecilia latipinna
TCAGACTGAACCACAAACCTCATTTGTGACTGATCGGTCAGGTCGCTGGGTTGACTGTCAGCAACCTGAGACTGTGATTGACTTTGTGGGTTTAGCCCACTCAGGTTTGTTGTAATGGCATCCCCAATCTGCCTAGCCAAATCAGCAATCACCCCACTGAGAGCCTCAGTAGAAACAAGTTGGCTAAAGTCAGACCTTGCATTGCCAATGGGTGTAGAAGCAGCAGCAGGGACAGGTGGGGGGTTCAGCTCAGACTGATCAACAGAACATTCATTTGCACTAGAAGGCATAGGCCTACCCCTTCCAAAAGACATGTAATGTTGGCCCCTCCCCAAACTTAAAGTGACCCTCTGGTCCACTTCATCACCCTTAGAAGGTACCTCAGTGTCAGACATTTCATCAAACAGTAACAGAGAGACACCATTAAAAAGGACAATGCAGCAGTCAGCAAAAAAAAAAAAACAACTTATCTACAGGCAAAGGGTAATAAACAGACTGGTTTCCCGTCTTCAATTTTTTTTTTATTCGTACGATTATGTACTGTTTTAAAATTATTTTTATTATCCCAAAACAAGAAAAAAACGTTCACAAAATTAAAAATATGTCGATTTTCACTTACTTCCCTTGTATAAAGCAGGGTACACAAAACAGAGCAACAGAAACTTGACTTTGTTGCCAGGATACAGTAAACCAACGCCTGCCAGTCAAAGCGCAGGACAAAGGCGCGCGGTGCAGCGAAGGCGGAGTCCAGATCTCAAAGGCGGGAAAGGCGCAGCGGAGCAGCAGCTTCAGCAGCGGAGATTCGACGGTAAAGCAGGTCAAACGGCACCAAGTGTAACCGGATCCTTTTCTGCATTGTGCTGGTTATCGAGTGAACAGGCCGTGGCGCATTTATCTTCTAAAAGGATGATTCTCGGTTTATTTCTGACGAGAATACAAAGACAAAATAACCGTGTTAAAGGCTGCCTGCTCCAAGTCCTACACAAAACAAAAGTATAAAACAAAAATTTACTTAATAGATCTATAAATAAACTGAAGGTATTTAGATGGAAAAATAAACAGCACACACCTCTCCCGCAGGACAACATGAAAAAAGGGGAGGGGCTAAGGGGCACAAACAATTTAAAGACAATACCACAGAAAAAGAAATAAAAAGGAGGGGCTTCCCATCTTAAAGTAACACGGCTAAAACAAAGACAGGTGTTTCAGTAAAATAAGGAACAAGACAAATAACCAAAAAAAAGACATTTTTTGTAATTATAACAAAAGAGAATTACAACCAGGCTGCATAAGCCTGGATTCATTGGTGGCACTTTCAGAATCTCAATTCGAGTGAAGATTTTAACCTGTTTCTGATGTAAAAGTATACAAGACAATAGAGCTTCAGAGCGTGACGTCACTGCTGCAGTTGGAGGGGTGTCAGCGCCATCTTTGTTGCCACCGACAAAAATGACTCTCTCACAGATATTTTAGCTATGGGACGAACTTGCTGCGTTATTGGGTGTAATGTCCGATCACACCACTGAAATGGTAAAAAGATGGAAAACGGACTTTCGTTTCACTATTTTCCTGCTTGGAAACAACGAGAAGAGGCTAAGCTATTGGAGCTAACTAAAAGAAGACGAATGTCCTGGGTGTCCGCGGTTGAGACGTCCTGATATCATCTTCTCCAAAATCTCCAGATACCTACAAGTTTGCTCCAGACATTTCCATTCTGGTGAGTGTCTAAATTCGCTTTGTTAGTGTTGTGTCATAATTTGTTTTGCTATTACTTTGTCCGAGTGTTCTCATGATCAGTTTCTGTTGTTCATTTAAGTGGGTCAACCTTGTTTAGGTCGGTAATACAATGAAAACACCGGTGTTCTGACTAGTTAGTTTTGGTCTGTGGGCTGCAAACATGGCGCCAAGCGACGTAAACGTCACACGCTGTGACGTCAGCTCCAAAGCTCTATTGTTTTTTCAGCGATGTCTCATACACATGGTTGAGAATTAGGGTCACTTGATAAAAATAATAAATATGTTTAGTTAAATTACGAGAAAAAACAATAATGAAGAAATGACACTGCCACATAGATCTGCGGTAGCCATGTCTTCTGTAAATGATCTAGGAAATAAAGTGTAACATTACAGAAACAGTTTAAAATATTTCGCTATAGTTTCTGTGGATATCTGTTTGAAATATCACAGTATGACGAATATGTGAAAAACTACACAGCCAGTCGATCTTTTTAAACATTTAATTTTTAATCCCAAGACTCTTTAACATTTATGTCGGCTTTCAGGGATTAATCTTTGCTTTGAGATCTGGTCATGCCACATCGAGATCTATTTCAATTTTCCTTTGCAGATGAACTTAAAAAAAAAAAGGCAACATACCATATTAGACTAATAAAAGTCTTTCTAATTAGTTATTCCCGAGATCTTAATGGTTGTTTTACAGAATCAGATAGTATTTCTGCAAAGATTTGTAGTTCTTTAAGCTTATTGCATTGTGTACTTCCTGGTTCGGTAAATGGGTCCTAAAAAGCCACGCCCACAGAAATATCAGTCTTTTCCAGCTGCCACCAGCTAGCACCACCAGTTGATTTAGCCACCAGTTGATCCATAACACCGGATCACACAGTCTAACCAAAGGTTAGTGACGAAGCTGAAGTTGGTTTCTAATTCCAGCTTCCGATTCGGGAAATGGCTAATGGGCGATTCCACCTAATTTTTCACTACTATCCGTATCTTTAATTTACTCTTGTTAAAAAATTACAACACCTAGAGACTTCAGACCTGGACTGGATTATCCTGCTCTGATAACTTTTTCTGCTTGTGTTTCTGTCCTGGTGAAGCCACTAAAGGAGTCATTTCTGCCATGTTCTAACATGGAAAACACTTTTTAATTGGTGATTCTGTGTTTCCTTTTTGTTTGTCTGTCTTCTTAAGCTCCCCATGGGTCATGCTAGATGGTTGCTAATTTCATCCATAAAATCTTTGAAGAATCTGTCTTCAGATATTTCTGGGCCCAGTCCAGACACTGGTGGTCGTGTTTCAGCCTTCCTGAAATCGACCATGTCTCTGAGTTCTGAACATCTTCTAGTTACTCCAGGTTGGTTAAAGTTATCGGATTCAGTTTTTCTTCATGCTTGATTCTCCTCAAAGCATTGGTAGTTAATTTGTCTTTTTTTCCCCTCAACTCGTTTCCTTTGACCATGTTGGCTATTTACAACAAAACATTTGATTGTTTTTTGTGATCATGCTCCAATAATAGCAATTTCAAGAAGTGATGCATCCTTCTGAGACACTTTAGGCTACTTTTGGCTTTCAAAGTAAGATAAATTTATTTTTGGCCCATTATGCCTAAAGAAGCTGCTTAATATTCATGCACACCTTGACATAGTGTTTTGACCTCCTTAGGCCTCACTCCTACTGACTACACAGATACACATCACTTGTTATGATTAAAGCCAAGTTTATCCAACTTGGAGTTAGAAAATATTCATAAAAAATGTCTAATGATCAAAATACTCACTTGCCAAATAATTGTGCAAACAGTGTAGTTAAAAGCCTTTGGCCATTCTGATTCCAGAACTCTGCATTGACAAATTTACACTGCTTATCTTCCCTTTAGCTAGTATTTATGTCTATCTCCCCTTCTTGCAATCTTGTCTAGTGTTGAGAAAATAAATTTAAAATAAGCTAGTTTTAAAACTTAACATGTCTTGATTCAAATGGCCTAATTGTGGTTTTGAAATTAGTAATGTATTCTGGCTCTTTGACCTTTATTTTACTTGTAGTTACAGCAGATGGTTTGCTAGGATCGTTTGAACTGCCTTTTGTCTGTGTGAAAACAATACAGTAGAAGTTGTAGCTTTTCACACTCATCTGTGAAAGGCCGTAAACACGGCAGGGGTTTTCTGGCTTGAGAGAGGGTCAGAGATAGCTCCTGGTTGGATGAGCAAAGATACGCCTTATTTGAATAAATTAAAGAAAAGAAGATAAAACTTTCTACACAGAAGTAACAAATCAGATTTTGCGCTTGCAACTTCTCCAAAGACATCTTTGCTTTTTGTTTGTCGTTTCCATCTTTTGTCTTTTTCTCTCTCAGGTAAATTCATGTGTTGTTTGTGCTCTGAGGTTTCTGATGTTTTGTGATGTGTTGGTCTGGTCATAGTATGCATCTGTCTTGAATAAATGCTGATTATTGTGACGCTGTTATCTCTGTGTGATCTCAGTCTTTGCGCACAGCATTTTTCTGAACCCGGGCATAGAGAGGATTTAACGAGTCAAAAGGTTTTTAAAGTTCAAGAATTTTTCCTCTCTTAACACTAGCTAAACCAAACTCTCCTGAGGGAGATCAGTTTTTACTGTAAATGTAATCCATAAAGAAGATCAGCACTCGTCTCTCAGCTTGAGTCTAAATTCTTGCCATCAGTCAGTGCATAGAAGTTAATCTCCCACTAATCCTCATTGTTCCTGTCTGTTCTGTTCATTTTAAAAACAAGGGCAAATAGATCATGTAACTCTGTGATGGCATATAAGCCTTCTACTGTGCTATCGCTGCACAGTTATTCCCATATCCTGTCCTACTTTAGCAATAAAACAATCAGGTAAACTCTCATCATTAGCAAAACGTATGCTAATGAGTGCATAGAAAAGGAAAAGGAAATTATTCAGTCAAATAAAAACTAACTCTAAATGAAGCCGATCAGCCATGAAGAACAAAAATAATTAGTAGAAAAATAATGGGAAATTTAACTACCAACTTAGAGTAAAATTTTTAAGATTTTGACAGGCGGAAAACACCTTAAAATTTTCAACAAATCAAACATGTTATCTAGTTTATATTTGACTGGCTTTCAGGTTTTTTGGGAGTATTTTTGATAACAAAGTCTAAATTGAATTAATTATGTTGATGAGCCAAGGTGAGCAAAGCACCTGCTGAATAACTCCAGATTGGCTATCAGAGCTAACTGTACACATAAAAAGACATGATTAATAAAATAATCTCCAGTAAAAGTATTCATATCTTTAAAACATTTTACATGTTGTCACATTACAACCACAATTTATTATTTAGAATTTAATTTCATAGACCAATGCAGAAAACGATGCATGATGTACTTTTTTATATAAATAAAATAAATGTATGTTGTGCATACTTACAATGCCTGTAAAACATTCTCAACACTTTGGATCTCTTACACTTTTTTGGAAAATAAAGTGCACCAAAAACTACTTTTTATGTTAAAGTGAAAACTGATGACAATCAAAAATAATTCAGATTTGATTGAATTATGAAAAATGATGAAACTAGGGTTCAATCCTGGAAGAAGACCTGTCACACTTGCAAAAGACTCTACACTGGTTCAAAGATCCACATTCTATCAGAACAAAGAGACATTACAGCTAAAGCTACAACAGAATGCTTTAGATCAGTAAATCTCCATCTGTAGTACAAACAACTTCATTTACTTAATACAACATCCCCCAAACAAAAAAACAAACAAACATTTATTTTACAGAATTGTAACTAAATCATAATTTGGAAAGCTTCAGTCAAACTCCAGAACTAGGTCCAATTGAAAAGTAAACAGGCTTTTTATTTAATATATTTACATAAACAAACATTCATGAAATAGCCCTGTTTATTAAAACAAAATAAATAATACTGATGTAAAGAGTGACATATAGAAAATGCTGTTATTTTTGCTGAAATTTGCATAAGCATTTGCTCATACTTTGCAGAAATCAAAGAATCTAATCCTTCCAATCTCTGATGTCTACTTATCTAAATCAGGGGTCCCCAAACTACGACCCGCGGGCCGGATCTGGCCCGCCTCCTCATTTGGTCCGGCCCCCTGAACAATACCAGAGAGCATTCAGTGTTTTTTTTTTTCATATATATGTGGATTTTTCTTCAACCACCAGGGGGGCTCTTGAGCAGATATGAAACTTAGTTTCCCTCAATGGAACATATACTAGTCAGTACCAGTCACCGTTTCGCTCACGGTTTTTTTCCATTTGCATTCTGGGTAAAAATCTATCTACAAACGCTAATATGTCGTCGGCAGTAATCCAGCCCAGTTAGTTCAGTTAATGTTCTCAGTTTCAGTTTATTTCGTTAGTTTTTGTTAACTATAATGCTTGGTCTCGCCCAGGGGTGAAAGTAGGGGGCTACGGTCAGGTACTGCGTACCCCTAAAAGATTTAGCGGGGGTACGCAGTACCT
>NW_015117286.1:9383-20310 GCF_001443285.1 Poecilia latipinna
GAAATTATAGGTGCACAGAGTTATACTGCTATCTAGGTGTATAAAGCCTGAGAGATTTTTCTTTGAAAAATCTTTTAGTCTCCTTAAGAGCAACATATTTTATTTCAAATGTTTGAAGTTAAACTAAATTCTGGATCTGTGGTCATAGATGCAAGTGCTTTGCCGCTTCATGCCCAGTTAATCCATTAGAACATATATATTTCTAGCTGCTTCTTTTCAGCATGCCTAAGTTATCTGTGATTAGGTAAAACAGCTGAAAACCCTACAAATCAATAATTAGAGTCTTACTTGCTTTCTTATAGAGTAGGTGGGTGTTTGGTCCTAAGTCTGGTCCCCATCACACTGCTTTAAGCACATGCATGTATTTAATGAGTTCAGAGATAGTTGCAACATCAAGTCTGACTATTTGACCTCAGTAGCATTTTGTCTTTCTCAAACTACCCTGCAGTGGACTTCTTGTAAAAAACTCGACCAGTGCCTGACCAGCTGCCTGTTCTGATTTTGAAAATGAGAGAGAAATCTGACACAGTATTGTTCTACTGCTGGAGGGAACGCAAGCCATGGTCCGAAGTCAGTCTTCATAAGTCTTAGTGGATTTATATTTGCAACTTTCTTTTTCTGTAAAGCAAATAGGGTAAAAAATGTACATGAGTTATAAAACAGCTTTTTAAGATGGGGGACTTTGTGAGTCAGCATCCCAGTTCTTCCCACGACTTTTCTTCCTGTTTCTCTCTGCCATCACCACAGCTGCCACCACAGTCACCAGGACAGTGACAGTAATGACGAGGACAGTGGCCGTCTCCGCAACACAGAGCTGGCTGTCCACCCAGGCCAGAGAAGCCCCCACCAGTTGTGGGGGGTCCTTGCAGGTCACATTTTGGTAGTCGTCAATATGGAGGTAGCGGACATGTAAGATCTTGCTGAAGACACGATGTAGCTCACAGTCGCAGCTCCATGGGTTGCCTGACATGGTAAAAATAAGACTGAGAGAGGAACAAGAAAGTTCTACTTTCAAAATTCTTTCGACTTCTATTATTCTGTCTTATAAGTTAAAGATATTTCTAATCTCCACGTTTGTGAAGGGAAGGATGTCAATCTAAACTTATTTTTATCTTAAGTAAATCACTGCATTTCTACTGTCTCATTTTGGTCCAATGTGCTTCCTTAAAGGTGTCATGTTGTATGGAGGTTGAAGTGGACCTGTAGGGAAATGTCAAACTGAAATGTGGTTTAATTTGAAAGTTATTTTTTTGTTTAGTCATTTTTATGTTAAAAAATAAAACTTTTAGACATCATGTGGCTCAAACCCTGACCCAGTCCGTTTAGTATGCTGCAAAATCTAATTAGATCACCTTACTTAAAAAAAATTAAGCAAAATAAGTTTGTTAGTGAGTAAGAAAACTTCATTTATTTTAAGTAAGCAGTACTAAATCAAGCAGTACAACTAAAAAAATAAAATTGAGTTCATGTAAGTTATTTGTCATGTGTCATGTTAACTTATTTTTTTATTTTTGTGCTTGATACAAATGTAACTCGACTTAAAAGGAATAAATACCTACATTTTTCAAGTTCAGTTAAATTAAGCAAACCAATTTCATTGAATGAGTCTTTGCTCTTCCTCTCTTTCTCTCTCTCTCTCACTTCTTTTATTAAAGTTTTATTGGTTCTAGAGGCCTTTATTTGAGAATGGTCAGACATGAAAGTGGGTAATGAGAGAGGAGGAAGACATGCAAGCGAGCATCATCAGGCCGAGACTCAAACCTGTGAGAGCCGCGTCGAGGACTAAAAGGCCTCCTTACGTGGGTTGTGTTTTACCCCTGTGCCACCACAGCACCTCTTTCTCCCACTTCACAGAATTAGTGATTGCATCAAATATTTGAAATACACACACCATTATATACAAAAAATATTCTGTTTGGTAAAATATACAATAAGGATGAATTCACTCTCCCTCTTGATCATCACTGTCACTTGCAGGTGCAAAGGTTCCAGCTTGGCAATTTTGCAAGTAAAAAAATGCAATTAATGCTCCCCCTCTCTCCCCACCCACCCAAAAAAATTAGTTAGCTGACTTTGGTGACATCTCTAGTATAGGTTGAAACAAAGTGGTAGACCTGCCTTTGACAAGCACGGACTGTTATTGTTGGTGACTAAAGTTAGCATATTGCTAACAGCCTAGCTTAATAAAATTAGCCAGGAATGAACGTGTCTGTAAAGTTACACAACTAAATGCCATTATTATCATTAAGATTAAGATAAGTGTCACAGCCATCTGAGTGGTGGAGCCGTAGGAGGAGCGTTGTGCACTGCACTCTGACAGCAAACACAGGGCCGTAACACAGAACTTGGAGGCTGTGCGGGGGGGATCCTATCCTTTTTGGACTGTTGTAACCATTAAACAATCTCCCCTTCAGTTCCATCTTATAAGTGCAGACACATTGTTGATGTTACCATTATGAAATGACTTACTATTAAGTAAGTATTGGCAAAACTCAATGCATTTTTTATATTGAGGTAGTGGAGGGTTGTTGTCAGGAGGTGCTAAAAGTAACTAATAAAGTGACTTGTAATCTAACTTAGTTACTTTCCAAATCAAGCAATCAGTAATCTAAGTTAAGTTTTTAAGGCTTAATCAATAATCCAGTTACTTTTTCAAAGTATCTATGCCATCACTGAGTGTAAGTGCCTACGTCAATTCTTTTGCTGCCTCCTTACCAGTAACTAATTTACCAATAAAGTTCAAAATGGCCAGAGAAGGAGCTTTCATAAAAGTTTTAGTTAACCTGAAAGCTGAATGTGTGTTGCTGTTGTATGAAGACTGATGAAGGTCTTAAACTTCAGGTGATGCAAGTTGTTTCCTTCCAGATTAAGAATTGCCAGACTATAGAGAGGAGCCAGAGCCTCAGAGTCTATCTGGGAGATGTTGTTGTTACTCAGCTGCAGCACCTAAACAGACAGACAGGCAAAAACTTTTTACACAGAGAATTATTTTCAAAATCATGAGCAAAGAGGTCCACTTGTCTGATTTACATTCTGTTTACACTCTTAATTTTTACCATCATTCTTTTTACTCAGGACAGAGTGAACTACTATTGTTTTATCCTAGAATGTATTCTGACAGTTACTAAGGATTGATTCTATGCACTAATTATTTTTATATCCATCCAACCTGTATATAACAGGCTTGTCATTGTGGGATTTTGAGGGTGCTTGTGCCTAACACCAGCTGTCAATGGTCTCAGGTTTTTTAAAAATGGATCTCGAAATTAAAACAGAACTCCTAGATCAGTGGTGTCCAGTCATTCACCAAGTGTCATACGGTTGCTCATATGGATAAAGCGACTGTATGTTTGCTACGCTCCTTCACCCTTACACATCTTCCTTTTTTGGGGGGGGGTTGGGGGGGGGTCGCCGATATATGTTTTCACATTCTCCTGAATAATATGTAGTTGCGCTCCTGGATGGGCTCACTGGTGATCTAGGACTTTTCGACGTGTCCTAAATAAAATTGCTGAATAATTCCAGTATTCAGTCAAATTCTCAAGAGTCCTGCTAATTATATGACTGAGGTGTGTTGGAGCAGGGATACATCTAAAGCTGGCAGAGCACTGGCCCTTCACAACTGGAGTTACCCATCACTGCAGTAGTTAATTACAGTTTATATCGACTTTATTTACCTCAAGTCCAGGGAGCATATCAAGGCTGCCTTGCTCCACCACTGTCAGTCTGTTGTTGTGTAGAAAGAGCTGTCTCAGCCTAGAGAGGCCCCTGAACACACCAGGGCCAACAGACACCAGCTGGTTATAACTGAGGTCCAACTTTTCCATGTTGTCCAAGTGTTCCAAGCTAGAAGGTTGAAAACAAAAGGTATTGTGTGAGATTGTCCTAAAACTCAAAGACAGAAGAAAAAGTCTAGAATAGGGATCTGCATATGCCAACTTTTGGATGCATCCCTGCTCCAACACACCTTAATTTCCTTTCTGGCATGTCCTGTTCACAAACCATACCCGTTTAAAATGAATAGCTCATTCATTTGATTCAGGTTTGTATTAGCAGGAATCAATCCAACAGTAGCAGGAGGGAGGCATTTGACGACTGGAGTGGCAGACCCCTGGTATAGGACATCATCATCACCTCTTTATTACATCACTCAGCTGAAATTATTTATCAAGGTCTGTTATTGACTTTGATTCTAAAAGCTGGGAGAAAAACTCCCAGCTACCTAAAAGCTGGCAAAGAGCCAGCTTTTAGGTAGCTTTTAAAGTACCTAAAAAAATCATATCCCAAAATCTACATTTTGTCATGGGTGAATTTTCTATAATAATAAACCAACACAAACACATGCAGGATTAAAAGGAAATTAAATTGATACATGGTTTTCAGCATTTTCTGTGAACACAAATCTGAAAAATGTGGTGTTCCATTACATTTTATTTTAATGTTGAAAATCATGTAGGAGGAATAGCATACATGTATGTTGAAACAACATATTCTTGTATAACTCCCTACCCACATCACAGTTATTCACAACTCTGTATTGCTGCATTCCATAAAATCTAAAAAAAAAAAAATTGTTATAATATACTAAGATTTGAAAATGTTCTTTCTCAAAACTCCGTGTCTTTGTAAAACTCAGACAGGTACCTGAATCCAGATATATAATTTAAACTGTTGTGCTCCATTCGGAGCTCCTTGAGAGCAGACAAGCTGGAGGAGAAGTCCACAGGGAGAGTCGTTATCTGATTCCAGCTGAGATCCAACTTTTCAAGGAAGGATAAAGAAAAAAAAGCCTGCAAATACAAAGATGAGAAACTTCTTATTCTTTAAATAATCATTTTTAAGTTATCTCTGTCCTACTAAATATTAAGTCGAGCAAGACAGTAGTTTTTTTTTTTCAATTCAATTTCCACTTTCCTTTTCTTTCAATTCTTAATTCTTAGAAACAATATTTTATCTGCACCCTTGTCATGATCTGCTTCTGTTCTTTCTTGTGAATGACTGCTTGTTTTAGTGATTACTTTACATTTGACATTTTTAAGTCCTTCCAATTGAATTCTGGCCTATTTCTTCCAGCAGAACTTGTATAAATGAGTGATATTTGTTGGACATCTTGCTCAGACACACCGAAGCAGCTTGACCCACAAATTATGCCTCTTGTTGAATAATTTGATGATATACTCAGGGTCTTTGTCAATTTTGAGGTCCTGTTTGTCCCCAAGCTTTAGCTTCCTGGCTCATGACTTGCTTTGTTTAAATCTTTACATATGATGTTCTTCTTCATGATGCCATGCATTTTCTGAAGCAGACCCATGCTATCCATCCATCCATCATCTAACACACTTTTCCTTGCATGGTCATGACATACCCATCCTGTCTGTGGGAAATTATGTGAACCTAAGCTTAAGCATCTCCACTTTTCAATCAAATGTATTTCAGTCAACTCTCAGCTAATGTTTTTGCCCTTATTCTTCCATCTATTTCTTCCTACCTGTGCTTGTATTTCTTTGATGTGACTGTTGGTCAGCACCAGCACTCTCAGGGACCACAGTCCAATGAAGGTTCGGGTTTCTATGATGCTCAGATTGTTTCCTCCAAGCTTCAGCAGCCACGTACCGTGAGGGAGGCCCCTGGGTACATGTTCAAATTTGCCATTGCAGCAGTCCACCAGGTCAGCGTGCTCATAGCAAATGCACTGGTGTGGGCACACATATGAGCTTCCCACAGGCAGGAGCAGCCACCCAGAGAAATTAATGGAAAAAATCATGAGGAGCATGGAAGACAAAGGAATGTTCATATTTGTGGGAAATCTAGCAAAAAGGAAATATAATAGGAGGCGTAGTTAGAGGAAAGGTTAAATGAAGACTGGTTGTTTACATCTCCTGTTTTCTGTTCCAATCACAATGGTCCACCTCGATTCTACTGTGAAAACAAACAAACAAACAAACAAACAAGAAAAACAAAGAGCTTTTACAACAAGGTTAATATTCATGCCAGTAAAAAAAATTTAAACCTTTTCAGTGTTCCAATTATTCTTTTGGACAAAATGCCGTTTTTGTCTACCTGCTCTGCAGAAACTGGGCAGATTGAGTTCATTTTGCACTTTCCCTCTTTCCAGATGAAGTCTACATTGTTCATTTGTAACAACTATGTTATCTGTTATCAAACAAGTATGATCTTTGAAACATCCCTGAACGATGGCCATGCAAACAGTAATTCCATCAGTACAATTTAAAAATTGTACTTGATGGAATTTATTACAAGGAATTACAACAGTAATTAATTCTTTCTGTGTTGGGAATGAAACCCAACCTGGCTCAAGTCTACATTCACATATCCACTAATAATTGTAGAAATTTCCTTAGAGCTGTTTTCCACTGGAGAGCTTCTAACCAGTATGGTCAGGTCATATTCATTTTCCATTAGTAAATCTGGCACCAGTAGCACACGGCTACTTCTTTAAGTTTTGCTCAGAGCTCCAGGATGATCATTCTGTGCAATCTAAATGCTAATAAATCATCATCAACATCTCCCAGCAGATAAATGTGGTCTCTGAACACAAGCTCCCTCTGAATCCTTTAATTGGCGATGTTCTCCATCAGTTCCAAGGTTTTCCACAATTATGCAGCTCACCTTTGTGCAACTACCTTTAAAACAGAGATGCCCAAAGTGGGTCCTTGAGGGCCGGCATCCTGCACGTTTTAGTTCTCTCCCTGGTTGTAGTAACAACCTTTCCAGCAAGTCAATGTTCCTGTTAGGCCTTCTAACAGCCATCATTTGATCCAGGTGCGTTAAACCTGGGAGAGAACTAAAACATGGAGGATGCCGGCCCTTGGACTGACTTTTGGACACCACTGCTTTAGAACAATCAAACCTGACCTGTTTGGAGTTAATCTGCTGATCTGGCTCCATTTTCTTTTCAGTGTAGATTAAAGTGTCCCACAGACAACATTTAATGCACTTTGGAACTAAGACCAATCCATTACATCTCTATGAGACAAAAACTTAGGAAATTCATTATTTACATTCAAGTGAGGTCTTCACATTCTTTTATTTTTATTTTATTTGTGTGTGTGTGTGTGTGTGTGTGTGTGTGTGTGTGTGTGTGTGTGTGTGTGTGTGTGTGTCAAGTTATTGTCTGAGGATAAATGTGGTCCAGTTTCATCATTTACGTTTAAACAATAAAAGATTAAAATTATGAAAAAACATCTGGTTTGATGCTCCTTGGATTAAATAACACTGAATGTTTTCAGGTTTCAGTGTTTTTAGGTGAGTTTTGGCACTTTGTAGTTTGTTATTGTCCACAAAGAAAGTTTGCATGGCTGCCGCACATTTTCACAGTAGGTAAAGTGTTTGCATATATTTATGTTTATTTTTATACATGCCGACTTGTGCGTAAAATAGAGCATTACACATTTTTTGTGCGTACACACACTTTATACACGAGACCCCTGAAGTGGGGAAGCTTACATGGTGGGGGTGCGGGCACCATTGGGAAAAGAATATTGCAGAAATAATGAAGCAATATCCGTGGTCATCAGTCCGGAACATATAGCTTGGGCACAAGAGGGTCTTCCACATAGGATCTAATCATAATCATATCATAGGTATTAAAATATCTTAAAGGCAAAACAGTATTTGTTTTGAAGTGATCATCACAACGACCTGATCTTAGTCCCACAGGAAACTTGTAGATCGAGCAGCAAAAGTGTGTGTTAGTCAGACAACCTGCAAGCCTAATCAGTTCAGCTACACCACTTCTGTCAAAAGGAATGAACAAAATTCCAGCAAATTACAGTGAGACGGTTGTGGAAGGATAACCAAAACATTGGACCCAAGTTGAACAGAGTAATTCTATCAAATACTAAGAAAATTGTCTGAATTTGAAGAAGTAAGAAGCAATGCACAAAAGCCTTTGTCTGCTTTGTGAAGAGATTAAACTGCAACTTTTTTGCAATGCAGGGACAAATCCCAGAATACAAAGATCTTCACTCTTCACATTAGTCAAATTACATTCCAATGATAGCTTTAGCTCATCTTGACATTTTTTCAACTCACCTCTTCTGTTGCTGAGGACTCTGTTGCTGGATCTCAAACTTTTTCTGTTCCTTCATCAGCTAAGTGACAATGAGACAAAGGCACCCGTACAAATACCAGCATAAAAAACAACTAAACACAAATCAATGCTGATGATGGAGGCTTTGACAGCAGACGGCTTTGTTAATAATCCATTAATCCCTGTCAATCACCAAATGCTTCCTCTCATCTACTGATCTCTCTGCAGTGATGGAATTTCTGTCGGCGTTTCCTCCCTGTTATATCACTTTAATTTGTCTGCAAAGCCCTCCCATCTGTCTGTTCCTGAATAATTTACATTATATAAAGAAAGTCAGCTTAGTGTTCATAGCCTATTTGCATTTTTCAGAAAACATCATTGAATCAGTGTTATTTATCCTCCTGAGAAGCGAAGAAAAAAAGTGTCTTCCAATTTCTGTTTTTTTGTGATTTCGTACCTATCTAGGCCAAAATGAACACCTTAGCATTTTATTTATTTATTTATTATTATTATTATTAATTAAAATTTTACAGCATGTCCATTGTAGTGGACGTCAGGACTATTTCAGTCTAAATTATGACAGAATTTTAAAAAATTGAAAATTGTACAGAATTGTTTAATGAATCACATTAACCCAACAAGAGGTCAAATTTGAAAAATACATTTAATAATTAGAAGTTATCCATTTCTGGTTTCAGTCTATTGCTTGTTACTTGAAATAAAAACCAAAAATGGCTGCAAACTGCAGGGGTGTCGCTAAACACTATTGCCCAAAAAATGAAGACTTTATTTATTTTTACTTGATTAATTGTTTATTTTTATTTATTTTGAACATGATAGAAGTATAAAATTACACACATGAACAAGGACTTTCTTCAGAACATCAGCACATATGGCCTATCTTGGATTTCCCAGAGTCAAAATCTTCTGGACTAAAAAATCCAAATGGCAGTTATTAGCAGGAAAATGATGAGGAATAAGTTCTGAAAACTTCTCAAAGGGTCTTCCAGCAACTGGAACCATTATGATGAACCAAAGAATACCAAAGCCACACCAATTACCAGAAGATGGGCAACTGTGAACAGAAGGGAGCATCTTAGCTGACTGTCACAAAGTGGTTTGATGATAAACCTGTGGTGATGGCCTCCATCATTTATGGGAAAGATCTAAACAATATTTGCAGTTGATGGTCAAACAAAGAAAAAAAACTTGTGTCCATGATCTTTAGGACCAAATGTTGGTCATAGAGATCCAACATTTGGATCTTTAGGACCAAATGTTGAGCTTTCATCAAATGTCGACCAGAACCAAGAAATGGACATTCCCATCACAGATGCCTGGCCCTAGACAAACATACAAATTAATCCTGGTCCACCTAGCATAGCGACTTTCCTGCTCTCTCTCTGGCTCTAATGGTGCATTCACACCAAAGGTGTTTTGAACGTCAGGCCCATCTGGTTTACATCCAGTCTATGTGGAGGCGTGTTGAGGGCCATGGAGGAGCGTTCCGAGCTTCTAGCGCGGTGCGATTTGAGCCGTTTGGACCATTTTTATGACGTTCCACATAGACTGTGAATGTAAACCAGACGCACCTGATGCTCAAAACGCTTTTGGTAGGAATGCACCAAAAGTGCACATGTATCAAATGCATTTTTGACATGCGTAACACATTTGGTGAGAATGCACCATGAGTCTGTCTCATCATCAGATTGCCATGGATTTGATGAAGTTCCCTATCAGAGGCTGATATTTATTATCCTCATCTTCATCTGACAACTCCTGATCTGAATTTCCCTGTACTATCTTGTGGAGAATCATGTTTCACTTCTTTCTGTGGAGTGTGGAGTCCTTAAATACACTGACATAGTCCTGATGTCCATTATAATTGACATTCAGAAAAGGTCTGTTATTTCTAAACAGAAATTATTAAATTGTTTTTACTGCTCAAAATATTATTATTGGTATTTAATTAACAAGAATATAAATAATTATCATGACAAAAATAACAAAAGAAAAAAATATTTGACTTGTCTACCCTCTTTCCATAAAATGTGGTTTCTGGTAGGTCGGTCATTTTGATTTAGGAAAAAAACGGACTTCCCGGTATGCAAACCTATCACATGACACATCCCTGGAAAGCCCAGGATGTCCTCTAAAGAGTACTGTAGGGCTACAAAGGGTAACTCAAAGTAGGAACAAAAAATAAGTTTCAACAAAATGTCCAAATAATGGCCATAGGTCTATGGGCCGGTTCTCAGGAGTTATTCTGAAAAGTTTATTATGGCAGTGCCTTGCAAAAGTAAACTATGCATGTTTTTTACACTTCTTTTTACAATTAAAAATAGGAAAACTAAGGTATACATTTCTGTCCAGTCCCTTTATTCTAACACCATTAAATAAAATCCAAATCAACCAATTAGTAAAAAAAGAAAAAAGAAAATACAGTCCAACATAATTTAATCTATGTATTAAAGCTGCAAGCAATTAAACAAACATGAACATAAAAAAGTAATTACTGCAGCTTTAAGGAAAAGGTTAGATTAGTAAGTCATGCCATCTATTTATATATATACTTAAATATATCTACTTACATCACACACACATCTATCTATCTATCTATCTATCTATCTATCTATCTATCTATCTATCTATCTACATACACACACATACTCATACCTACTACATATTATCATATTCTATTAAGTAATTTAGTTTTCTTTTGAAATCGAATAATTTGTTTTTATTTACTACCCAAGTTCTTCTTCAATAACTATTAGACCGTCATGAATCGCATTCCATACCAGTAGGTGGCGGTGGCGGTAATTCTATTTCACGTTTCTTGCCAACCGCCAATAAAAATCAAGAAGAAGAAGA
>NW_015117287.1:0-1089 GCF_001443285.1 Poecilia latipinna
ATTAGTACCCAATTTTTTTCAGAACTAAAAGGTAAAGAAAGAGGGTTACCCTGCAATGTCTGAAAATAATAATAAAAAAAAACATTTTCTGTTAGATACTAAAGGTTTTTCCACTGGTTTTGAGGCTAAAATATGAACTAGATTTTGTTAATTTCATCCATGAATAAAAATCACATGTTGGAGTTTATTGTCTGGAGCACCTTGAAAACTCAAGCAGCTACTGAGTTTCTTTGCCTTGATACCTCAACCTTACAATTCTAGATCTCTCAGAGGTGCTAACATCAACAATTATGTTGAGTTAACCCCTCTGAGATTTTTTTGAACTTTAAAGCAGTCTGCAGCCAAGTTGTTGTAGAGGTTAAACAGAAGTAGCAGGGCTTATTTAGTAAAATAAAAGCAAATTTGCCGATTTCATAACCAGTGACCCTCTCTTCTGTGATCTGTTTAACACCTACAGTCTCAGATCAACACAGCCCCCCAGCATTATCAGCAGCAGAAACAGCAACATTAATATGGGTTGTTGCTATGTTGTTGTAGTATGGTGTTTTAAGATCTTGTTCAATATGCCCCTTTTTAACTTTGAGCCCCTGCCCCTCCAGAGGTCTCTGCACGGCCCTGGAACTTGCCGTATTTCTGCGATCTTCACTACAGAACACATCAGTTCAGAGGCTCCATGTGGGGTTTGTTGTCTTGTGCTTACTGTAAAATCAGCGTATTTTAGATTTTCGCTGTAATTGTTACGTTTGATAGTAAACATCCATTTGTCATTGCAAAATTACTCCGTTTTATCTCGTTCTAATTCTCTTTGCAGTGGTTCTTGAACCAGACTGAGAGGCATATTATCAGTCAACAGCCGTCTGGTTTGTCCACCTCCAGAAAGAATTTGTTTTAGATGCGTGTTTTAAATAGAGCACCAGCAGTTGACAATCTGAAGCACCAAGATTAATGCTCCAGTCTTTCAAAATTGCTTTCCTGTCGCGATGTTTTGATAATGACTATTACTATGTTAGCGGGCCTCACACACATGCACATGTTCCTCACGTTTATATGGAGTTAAATTTGTTTCACAATTATTCAATCAAAAAAAAA
>NW_015117287.1:5184-20259 GCF_001443285.1 Poecilia latipinna
TGATGCTCCTGTTTTTTTGCTCCTGTTCTTTGGTTGAAGTCAACGTTTTTTTGCTTGCGGATCTCACATGAACATCCTGGGCAGGGCCAGCGATGTAAGACGTGTTCCGATTGGTTAGCGCTGACTAAAGCGGATGACTCCCTGCGATCTCAGAACTCTGTTCCGAACTGCAGTGCTTCGGTGACGGGACACAGAATGTGAATGGTAAGTAATCATCACAAAATTACACCATTTAGCAGCTACTAAAGTGTCCACTCTATTTCAAAGAAGAAATCTTACAAAACTTATGACGACAGTCACATATTTTGTCTGTCGCGGTCCCCGGTAGCATATTGTATTAGCTAATATTAGCACTCGGTAAAGTGCATAAACTAGACTTGTGTAATATTCACCTTTCTTCATGTTGAATTCGTTAACCAGCCCACCTCTGTCAAGTGGCATTTTGTGTGGAAAATACAAAATGTATCTGGAGGAAACGTGTTAAAAACTGTTGTGTAATCCTCCATGTGTGTGTGTGTGTGTGTGTGTGTGTGTGTGTGTTAACTAGCATTGAAGCTAAAGTGGGAAAACAGCAGATAACTGTACCAATATTATAAGGTCCACCTTAATATGCACCACACGTCAAGTGACTGTACAGATTATTTATTAACCAAGCACATAATCAGTGTTGTCGATGAGGGGAGGCAATGTAACTCTTAAATATATATATTTTCTTCCAGATGCAAAATGAAAAACCAAGCTGGTAGATCATCGGCCGAAGGAGGATATTCACATAATTTCTGCCTTTTTAATTACTTGGTGTGTATGTGTCTTGTACTTAGCTTTATTTCAAATTATGCCTTTTGCTGTGTTATGTTATGAAATTAAATTGGTGTTCTCTTAATTCCCCCATTCTAGTATGACCAGCAGAGTGCTACATACTTTCAAAAGAATATTCAGATTTTAACATGCATTTTCTAATTACTAAATATTTCAGCTTATCCTTTCTCAGTAATTTCAGTGTTACACCTCTGAAATATTTTTTTGCAGTTTCCCTTATTGTGATACAGTAACTATTTCACTTTGACATTTAATTTCCTGAGATATCGTCAGTTTATTTTCAATTAAAACTCTCAAAAAGACTTTAGAGCTTATTGGGTTTTGATTATATTATCTAGGTAAATATGATCACTTATTGTTTTGTTTTTTTGTTTATTTTTTGTGTGTTTTTCAGGTTTGCATCATGTGAGCCATGATTGAGACACTCTATGATGTTCACCAAGGACAGAGAATAACTCACATCAACTCCACTCCATCAACCCCCTGAGACTTTCCTGTTGTTAAATTTCTTTTCCCTTGGATCCAAGCACCTGGACCTCGCTGACCAGTACGGTGGTCATCAGTACACAGTCAGCTGGATCATCACAGTGTTGACTAACATTTTATTTATGTGACGGCCCCTGCTGTGTGATCATGTGTGTGTGCTGTGTGGCCAGTAAATTGTTTGTCGATTAAGGTCCTCGATTGTGGGAGGACCTTAATAGGAGGCACCTGCATTCCAGGTGGCCACCTGGATTGCATATAAGGAGCGCCGTACCACTCATGAAATCATGGCCGAAGCAAGAACCAGGCACAGACGACCCGGAGATCCAGGCCCAGCCGAGATCTGGACTCAGAGACGGCGCTGGCAGATTGCTTGACACCTTGTGGGAGCTGAGACTTAAGGGGGTCAACCGGGTCCATGACTGGTGAAGGTCCAGGCTGAGGGAGCGCTGGTTTATTATGTCTTGGGCTGCCGCCCATTATCTCATGCACAATCATTTTTAATAAATGTCTCTGAAGGGCTTAAAAATGTTTCTGGTTGCCATGTCCTCCCTATGTATTGTTGCGGCCATCCGAGCTGGGCCGTAACATTTACAATTAGAATCTGGAAACCGGAGGACCAAATATGCAAAGATCTACCTGCAATCAGCTCAGCTGATGTCTCCATCCAGGAAGCCACCAAACCAAAGCCAAACAGAACTCCAGTCCAGCTCCAGCTGCAATGAGGATGAAAAAGGGAGAAATAACAGAATGTTAACCTAACAGGGACTAAAGCAAATTTGATAATTCGCTTTTAATGTGTTTCAGATGCAAAAAAAAAGCTCAGATATAAACTTGTTTAGGACGTCTGCCAGGATGTTGGTGGTAATTTTTGTATTTTTATTACAATGTGCCATTATCAACACATAAGCATGCATTAGTTTTAAAACCAATAAAGAAACTGACTTGAAGAAATATTGTTAGCCAAATACAGCTGGCCCTTAAAAGCAAAACTTACTTCCCTACCCGGCCATCTCTGACTCAACACTTGCTGGTCTCTCCATCCTCATGTTCTGATCTTCTCTAGCAGCTGTAGGAATCGCTCTGGTCAGTAATACCTACAAGTATAGGCATAAATCCCGGGAGGGTGTGGGAGGGGGGGGGGGGTCCGAACCCCCCCAATATTGGAAAAGTCTAGAATTGTCCCCCCCCAAAAAAATAATTTAAGGAACATTTGCATTTAAATAATATCAATATGAAAAGGCAAAAGAAACGAAGAACGAACTAAATCTGCCATTTATCTCAGAAAAAAATTGTTAGGATCTGTGTAGTTTCTGTCTGTCTAGTCCTGTTTTCCCCTGAGTCTGTCTCGATTGATCCCAGCTGTGTGTCGTTCCTGTGATTACCCTCCCAGTGTATTTAGTCCCACCTGTTGTCAGTGTTCTTTGTCGGATCGTCGTCGTGTCTCACGTCTGTGTTCTGTTCCTGTGCTACCAGTGATTTTCTGTTCCTCCTGGTTTTTGTCATTAAATCATCTCTTATCATGACTACCTGGGATTACCGGCGTCTCTCTCACCACCACCAACAACCACAGTTCATGACAAAAATAAGAATAAATTTTGTAGGTACCCCCTTACCATTGTTAGAACAATGGTTCAGTCCAAAGTAGGAGGAGCAACAGCTGTACTGCTGAATGACACAGGCTTATCAGAGCCACTGAAGTGAGGAGCTAGCTGTTAGCTGTGGCTCTGCATCACAAACATAAAACCCTGCAGTAAGTAAATACTTAAAACAAAAGACATGTAAACATTTTATTTACCTTCACTGCTCAATAAGAAGAAACACATCAATCAACAATAAAGAGCAGACTGCAGTTTGTTAATTTCTTACTTTGGCTGAATCATGATGAGCTACCTCATTAGCAAAACTGCTAACACTGCTTTCATAGACTTAAGCTTTTTTGTCAAAGGTAGCAAACATCTCATTCATATTTAACTAACTTTTAGTTAATTAGAAGAGTTTGAAATGGGAGGGAGGGCCTGAGCAAGTGGACCCAGCTCGGAGTGTGGGAGCCGAGAACAGATAGAAAAAAAAGAAAGAAAGTTGTGCCTTTATTTCTCATTGTCTTCAATATAGAGCATTTAAAACTACAAAATAAAATCTGAATATCTTTCTATATAAACCCTGGTGCTTTAAGTGTTATGTTTAAGTTATGATACTTCCCAGATATTCATTTCTATCTACTTATTTGTTCTCAGTCATCCAGGACATGCTAAAACTAAAAAAGGCTTAAAAATAAAAGCAACTTAACCCTTGTGTTTACAAATGGGGTCCAACCGACCCCACACCCATTTTACTTGCTCGCACGCACAAGTGTTAACAAGTTATAATTTAAACAGCCCATAACTTGAATTGGGAGCCATTTCAATAAATCAATGTTTATGGGGAATTTTAAAAGTTACTCATTAAAGTTCTTTTAATTTGGAACCTTAAATTTTTGTAAAGGTGTAGCAGAGATTAGATCAGTGAGACTCCTGTTTAAGCAACATTTGAATTTTAGATTTTTTTCTCAATAGGTTGCTTACTTAGAAAAACATGTTTGATGTGCATTACTAGTCAATTTTGATCCTGCAGTGTTATTTTCCACTGTAACTTTACCGACCCCCCCAAAATTGGTCTTAAGAAATGTTCCTGTTTATGGACCCCCCAATAATGAGTTGAGATCTACACCCTTGCCTACAAGTGCTGTCCTGCTTCAGCTGCACTCTACTGGTCATACTAGAATGGGGAATTAGGAGAACACCAATTTAATTTCATAACATAACACAGCAAAAAACATATTACATCCAGTGCGAAATAAAACTAAGTACAAGACGCATACACATCAAGTAATTAAAAAGACAGAAATTATGTGAATATCCTCCTCCGCCCTGTGATCTACCAGCTTGGTTTTTCATTTTGCATTTGGAAGAAAATATATATTTAAGAGTTACATTGCCTCCCCTCATCCACAGCACTGATTATGTGCTTGGTTAATAAATAATCTGTACAGTCACTTGACGTATGGTGCATATTAAGGTGGACCTTATAATATCGGTGCAGTGATCCGCTGTGTTTTCCCACTTTAGCTACAATGCTAGTTAATACACACAGACGAAGGATTACATAACAGTTTTTAACTGTTTCCTCCAGATACATTTGGTGTTTTTCACGCTTAATGCCACTCGACAGATGTGTGCTGATTAATGAATTCAACATAAAGACAGGCGAACATTACACAAGTCTAGTTTATGCACTTTACCGAGAGCTAACATTAGCTAGCACGATATGCTACCGGGAACCGCGGTAGACAAAATATGTGACTGTCGTCATAAATTGTGTAAGACTTCTTCTTTAAACAGAGTGGACACTTTAGTAGCTGCTAAACTTTTGTTAAGATTACTTACCATTCACATTCTATGTCCCATCACCAAAGCCCTGCAGTTCGGAACAGAGTTCTGAGATCGCAGGGAGTCGGAGTCAGCGCCTTTAGTCAGCGCTAACCAATTGGAACACGTCTTACATCGCTGGCCCCGCCCAGGATGTTCATGTGAGATCCGCAAGCAAAAAACGTTGACTTAAACCAAAGAACAGGAGCATCAAAAAATACTTAAAATCTCAACCAAAAATTTAGGCGGTCAACCAAAAAGTTCTGATATGCAAAAATAAAAGTTTCAAACAAAAACTAGTGATTTAAATTTTTAAAAAAGTTTTTAAAGGAATTTTTTTTAACTCTTTCAATTTGATTGAGATATTTTTTTTTTTTGAAAATTTTTTTTATTTATTTATTTGAAAATCCAAAAGTTTTGATCACAACTCAAGTTCTTTGACATTTTTTTTATCAAGTGTTTTCAGCAAGTGTTTTGGGAACATTACGTCCCAACTCTCGTTCTTCTCTTTCCTCCTCCCACTTTTTCTTCCTGCCTTGCTTACCCCTCTCTTCCCTGGTTGCGGCTGCCAGCATTGCTGCGGCACATGCTCTCTTGTCTTTTTCTGCTCTGGCCATGCAGCCTGAGGCGATGTTGGGAGGAAATCCAGTTCACGGAGCGGGTTCTGACTGGTTTCAGGGCAGATGGATGAACAGACGAACACACAGCTGTTGCTGAGCTTAGTTCTTCAAAATGTACTGCCATCTTGGGTCATCCTTTATTTAGCCTCTTTCAGCCATTAAAACATAGTTAACCTCCACAGCATCATTAAATAAGGACGATTCATACTTAATAAGCTATAAATTAACACATTTATTAATGCTTCACCCACAATGACTAATTCCTTCCAAAACCAACATGGTGAATGTTTGTTCATTCTTAATAACTCATGAATTAACTATTCTATACTCTGTGTATATGTTAACACTCAAATATACACATAACATATATTCACAACATGTTAGACATGCATTAATGGTTAGAGAATGTTTGAAATGGCTCTGTAATAATCCTGCAGTGAATCCATAGTCATGGTAGTTCAATGTTTTATGAACCCGTCTAAATCTAAATATTCATGCTTTATTATGTTAGTGTTTATGGGTAAAGCATTAATAAACATTAATTTCTAGTTTATTAATCATGAATTCTATCTCATTGATAGAATGAGATTAAAATGAATATTTAAAAAATATGTAATTTTAAAAATTGGATGTTTGAACTCTGATACTGGAAAATAAAAACTCTTCTTTAACCATTCAGCAGGTCATAACTCGCAGGTGTTTGAAACCTTCATGATAAAAAAAACAAACACAGTTCCAACTAAGCTTCAGAAACCCCAGATCATAGTGCTTCCACCCACCATCATGTTTTACTGTGGGTGTGGCATTCCATTAGGTTAGGGTGGAATGTTGTTTTTGTCTATGCTTGGTTTCAAGACCAGAACTCATTCTCACAGAGAGTTCTGGAATATTGACCCATATCCAGACAAAACTTTTCCAGTCTCCCATTTTGACCTGGAAAGTACCGTTTTTTACCTCCCTGTCCCGCGATGCTGATACATGTATCAGTGACACTTAGTATTTTAGTATTTTCCCATAAATGTCCCGTATTATGCCCCCTCCACACATTTAGCAGTGAGTACATGAATATGATTTGCAGCGCTAAGATCCTCTTCCTGGCTCTGATTGGTTGTTTTTGGTGCATCTCTTCAGATGGCAGTAGCAGATCAGAGAGCAGGTGGAGTTCCATCTTTTCATAGATTACTTGTCTTATAAACTGTCATGACATGGTGACAGTTTTAAAAAAATGTGTAAAAAAAAAATTATAATAAAAACATATTCTTTATAAAAGCTACATAGTGCCGCTCTCTTTGGATTAGTTTTGTTTCTGTGTCCTGAATCACATATCTGTACAACAGTCCCTTTGGTTCTTTATCACCTGTGTGGCTGAAGGATCAAACAAGGAAATGTAAGGAAAATGCCTAGAAACACAACAACTTTGGTCCAGATCCAGTTCTTTTGCTTTCCTTCCACTAGTCATGGTTTACTTTCATTAAACATTGACTCCAATCTAAACTTCATGATGGCGTCTTTCCTAATATAATAATTAAAAAAACGTAACTTAAAGCCTTGAGTTTATTGATTTTAATATCCTCTCTCGGTGATGAGTCTCTCACGCTCCGATCCCTCAGATAAATATACCAGGATGCAACATGTTGTGAGTGTTTGTGTGCGTGAGCAGATGTGTGTTTGGAACATTTAGTCACCCAGAAGAGGCAAAGGACAGCTGAAACGGGGAAGGGGCGGCGATGGGGATGTAATGGAAAAATCACTCTGTATTACAGCGAAACACAGGAAATGCTCTCAATTGAGCCTGATTGCCTCCTGCGCCTCACAACGGTTTCTGTTTATTGACAGAGCCTCCTGAGCAATATTAAAGCTCCTTTACAAAAATATAACAGTGGGTCTCCCAGGGCGACAGGGACTCTGTGACACCAAGGACGAGTTTCCATCAGATTTCATCCTCCAAGGGCATCCAGAGGAAGTTTACCGACTCGGCCTGAGATGGGGACTGTTGGTCGTTAAGGCTGGTGGACCGAGACCACAACCAAGCCGTCAGAGGAGTTTCAAACGCTGCTGATGTGTACAAAGGGAAATAATATATAACATCATCTCTTAACTAAAATAATGGACTAAATCATTTTTTGACAAAAGTGATTATTTTGCCTAAAACATATTTTGGAAAGAAAGAGGGGGTGATTTTTTTTTTGTTGCCAAAATTACTTTTGACAAAAAAAAAAAAAAAACATTATAGAAAGATGATAATATAATGTAATGTAATATAATATAATATAATATAACCATTTTATGTGGGAATTTAGGTGAGTTTTACTTCACCTAAATCCCAGAAATGACTGTTTTCATGCCATTTTTTTCTCCACCACCGTTTGATCTCCTGCATCCACAGAAAAATATTCAATTGTTGGACAAAATGCTTTTCAAATGTACAAAGTTAATGATCTACTGATAAAGAAATGAATGAACCTCCAAATACACTGTGTACGACTACACCTTTTTTTGTGTTTTAGTTTGTTTTCATGAAGAGTGCAGCAATACATCTACCTTACAAAATGACATTTTGTTCACGAGAACAAGAACATATAAATAGAACAAATTTATTGTTTGCATGTAAAGGTTTTCAAAAGGTTTTTGTCAAGAATCTGTCATCAGCGCATAATAACTAATTTCAGACGTTTTCCTGCATTTTTTTTCTTTTAGGATTGATGATGTCTTGAAAATGCTTCCTTTTGTCTTTTGAGAAGTAGAATAAAGATTTTATTTGTGTAAAACTGCCTAGAGGAATTTGGTGTCATTTTATTTATCTTCAAGGATATAAAGAAAAATTTAAAGCGAATTAGGCTGCGTTTTTCTATTTCTCTGATATATTAACCTGTCATTTATTTAACCAAAAGGTAACAGACAGTTAGACTTACTGGATTTCTTTTCCATTTTAGTACTGTTTACAAGTACTTTCAGTAATATATATTCCAAAGAGTAAAGAGAAATTAAACAATAATTGTATTTTTTATATAATATTGGTAGCATGTTTTGATCTCCTCCTGCTAAGGGTTTTGTCTCAAATATCCTTCCATTATCTCAGCTGAACACCTGCAGCCTCTTAATATTAAATCTTCCCTGAGCGAGCTGATGTGTAATACAATGATTAACACCAGCGGCCGTTTAAATTCAATCTGCAATGCGTTAAATTTATATGTTACGTTTCTGGACGACTGCAGCTGACCTGCTTCATCTCGTGCAAGTCGCTGGAGGCTGGCAAATTTTAATCTGTCGTCTGGGAGACTCCAGAACAGCACTGCAGTAACAGCGGGCTGGGGGGCGGAGAGGGACGGACATTTTGGATGTAAGTCAGATTTTAGGAAAATTCAAGTGATGCAGTTCTGCAAAAATATCAACACTGTAAAAACAACAGCCAGGAACTGTAAAAAACAAATGAAGTTGCAAAAGTATTACCCCAAAGAATGTCCGCATTTATATTAGCCTGGTGCAAATCAGCTTCTTGTTCTATGCCTCACTTCCTGCAGAGGGTCCGGACCCTCAGCTATGGAGAAATGATGGCTTCCTGGAGGCTTGGCCTGGTGGGGTTTTAAGTGTCCCTAATGTTTACCGATGACGTGTGTAATGTGCCAGTTCAACGCTAAGAAGCGTTTTCTGCGAAGACAGAAAAGGTGAGGCGGATATTCAGCAGGAGAAGAATTGTTTAAACATTACAACAAAAATTTCCATTGGCTGTAGTGTTTGGAATGTCTCCATCATTCCAAAGGCCACGTCCAGCATGAATGAATCAAGTCAAAGTTTTAATCATCTCAAGCTAACTTGTTGAGCTTGTTAGTGAGTTCCTTGTACTGCATTGGTTGCCAGTGCTGTCATATAATTCAGTATCTGTTGGCTTGACCAACACAGGCTGAACGGCTTCTTTCACTTCCCCCACTGCCGTTGCTAAAACTACAGACAGACTGATTCTAAAAGAGAGCAGAAGATTGATGTCATCAATCAATATCCTGTTTTCTGATTGCTTCAGTGTAAAGTTTACTGGAGGAATCCAGCTCAAAGGGAGAAATCCAAGATGGAGCGCTGAAGGGAGATGAGAACCAAGTGGAACTGTGTAGAAAGGCAACACCCAGCAGGGTTTCCCCCAGAAAACTCCCTAAGCCTGGTGGTTGGGGCGCCAAGGCAGTCCACCAGCGGTCCACCATGTTTTTGTAGTAAAAGACGTTAAGTTGACAGGAAAAGCAAAAATATTACTGGGTAATTATTTGTTACAGGAAAACATCACCAGTGAAACGCTATTTAAACCCACATATAGTAATAAAACATCAATTTAAAAAATGCAGTTAAAATCTTCTTTTCCTTTCGGCTTTTTCCCTTTAGGGGTCGCCACAGCAAGTCATCCGTCTCCATGTAACCCTATCTTCCGCATCTTCTTCTCTCACACCAACTACCTTCATGTCTTCTTCACTCCATCCATAAATCTCCTCTTTGGTCTTCCTCTAGGTCTCTTTCCTGGCAGGTCCATCCCCAGCATCCTTCTACCGATGTAGTCAGTGTCTCCTCTGTACATGTCCAAACCATCTCAATTTGGCTTCTCGGACTTTATCTCCTACACATCTGACATGAGCTGTTCCTCTGATGTATTCATTTCTGATCTTATCCATCCTTGTCACTCCCAAAGAGAAACTCAACATCTTCATCTCTGCTACCTCCAGCTCTGCCTCCTGCCTCTAAGTCATTGCCACTGTCTCTAAACTGAACAGCATTACTGGTCTCACTACTGTCTTGTACACCTTTCCCTTCATTCTTGCTGATACTCTTTTATCACACATCTCACCTAATACTTTTCTTCACCCAGTCCACCCTGCTTAGACACGTTTCACTTCTTTCCCACGTTCACCACATTGTTCTGGACTGTTGACCCTAAGTACAGAGGATGAAATCTTTCACTTTCTTTATTTCTGTTCCCTGTAACCTCATGTCTCCACTTGGGTCTCTCTCATTCACACACATGTATTCTGTCTTGCTACGGCTAACCTTCATTCCTCTCCTTTCCAGGGCAAGCCTCCATCTCTTGAGATTTTCCTCCACCTGTTCTCTGCTCCCACCACAGATCACCATGTCAAACATCACAGTCCATGGAGATTCCTGTCTAACCTCATCTGTCAACCTGTCCATCACCACAGCAAATAGGAAAGAGCTCAAAGCCGATCCTTGGTGAAGTCCCACTTCCACCTTGAGCTCCTCTGTCACTCCTACAGCACACCTCACCACAGTCTTACAGCTATAATACATGTCCTTCACCACTCTAACATATTTCTCTGTTACTCCAGACTTCCTCATGCAGTACCACAGCTCCTCTCTTGGAATCCTGTCATATGCTTTCTTTAGGTCTACAAAAACACAATGCAGCTCCCTCTGACATTCTCTGTACTTTTCTATCAACATTTCCAACGCAAAGATTGCATCTGTGGCTCTGTGGGAAGAGTAGTTGTCCTCTGATCAGAAGGTTGTAGGTTCAATTCCAGCTTCCTCCTGCCACATGTCAATGTGCCCTTGGGCAAGGCACTTAACCCCAAATTGCTTATCTGCATGTTGGTGTATAAATGTGTTTGTGAGTGCGAATGGGTAGATGTGACTCTAGTTTGCTTTGAGTGGTCAAAAATGATTGGAAAAGCGCTATATAAGTTCAGTCCATTTAACAGAAAATCTGTAGTATATTTTCTTGGCATGAAACCATACTGCTGCTCACAGATGTCCACTTCTGACCTCGGTCTGGCTTAAACAACTCTTTCCCATAACTTCATCGAATGACTTTATACTTTTTACCTCTCTAGTTGCCACAATTTTGGACATCTCCCTTGTTCTTGAAAATTGGTACCAGCACACTTCTCCATTCCTCAGGCATCCTCTCACTCTCTAGGATCTCATTGAATAGCCTTGTCAAAAACTCTACTGCTGGCTCTCCTAGACACTTCCATACCTCCACAGGTATGTCATCTGGACCAAATGCCTTTCCACTCTTCACCCTTTTCAATGCCTTCCTGACTTCATCCTTACTAATCTTTGCTACTTCCTGATTCACAGGCGCAGCTTCTTCTCCTCTTTGTTCTCTCTCGTTTTCTTCATTCATCAACTTTTCAAAGTAATCTTTCCATCTTCTTATCACACTTTTTGCATCTGTCAGTAGAGTTCCATCTTGGTCCTTAATCACCCTAACCTGTTCTGCATCCTTCCCATCTCTATCTCTCTGCCTCGCCAACCTGTATAAGTCCTTCTCTCCCTCCTTACTCTCCAGCCTGTTATACAAGTCAGTGTATGCACCTAGTTTGGCCTTAGCTACCTCTACCTTCATTTACACTGCATCTCCCTGTACTCTTGGTGACTCCGTTGGTGACTCTTCTTGACTGCTCTCTTTCTCTGTACCCATATTTGCACTTCCTTATTCCACCACCAAGTCTTCTTGTCAACTTTCCTTCCAGAAGACGTACCTAGTACTCTCCTACCTGTCTCCCTGATAACATGAGCAGTAGTTGGCCAGTCATCTGGAAGCATGTTCTGGTCACCCAGAGCTTGTCTCAACTCCTCCCTGAAAGTCACACAACATTCTTCCTTTTTCAACTTCCACCACTTTGTCCTCGGTTCTGCCTTTGCCCTCTTCACCTTTCTCATCTTCAGAGTCATTCTACACACCACCATCCTGTGTTGTTTAGTAACATTCTCACCTACCACCACTTTGCAGTCACTGAATTCCTTCAGATTGCCTTGTCTACACAAGATGTAATCAACCTGCGTGCTCCTACCTCCGCTCTTGTATGTCACCCTGTGTTCCTGTCTCTTTTGGAAGAAAGTATTCACTACAGCCATTTCCATCCTCTTTGCAAAGTCTACCACCATCTGTCCTGCATTCCTGTTCTGGATGCCAAACCTGCCCATCACTTCCTCATCACCTGTTCCCTACTCCAACATGTCCATTAAAATCTGCCCCAATCACCACTCTCTCACCTTTGTGGATATTTTGCATCACTTTATCTAACTCACTCCAGAATTTATCCTTCTCTTCTAATTCACATCTAATCTGTGGGGCATAACCACTAACCACATTGAGCATCACGCCATCAATTTCTAACTTCAGGCTAATCAACTTACCTGACACTCTTTTCACCTCCAGAACATTCCTTATCAACTCCTCCTTTACGATAATCCCTACACCATTTCTCTTCTTGTCCACACCATGGTAGAACAGCTTGAACCCTGCTCCTAGACTTCTAGCCTTACTGCCTTTCCACCTGGTCTCCTGGATGCACAATATGTCCACCTTTCTCCTCTGCATCATGTCAGCCAACTCCCTAGCTTTTCCTGTCAACATTCAAAGTTGGGACTGTAGAACACTCTCAGTTCTACACTCTTACCTTTTCTCTTCTTTCTCTGTCTATGAACATGTCTTCCTCCCCTTCTTCTTTGGTGACCAACAGTAGTCCAATTTTCACTGGTACCCTGTTGGTCACCAGCACCAATGGCGGTCGTTGTTAACCCGGGCCTCGACCGATCCAGTATACTGCAGATCATATTCTTGACACGCATGTCAGATTTGGCAAATGTTTTACCCTAGATGCCCTTCCTGACGCAACCCTCTGCATTTATCCGGGCTTGGGACCGGCACAAAAGACACAAAATGACCCCCTTTGTGGCTGCATTAATTGTAGTTAAAATTGAATATCAATTATTTGCACTTCTGTTTAATCAAAATTAAGTCAGTGGCTTCATAAGGCCCCCCAGGGCTTCAGGGGCCCATATATGCCAATATTTTAACACAGAGTACAGATACATACATGTAACATTTGTATATTGAGATTATCAGTGCTTCTAAATTTGATTTAATGGTTTCAGCATACATAAATTAAAATATTTTAANTTCTTCTTTTCCTTTCGGCTTCTTCGCTTTAGGGGTCTCCACAGCGAGTCATCCGCCTCCATGTAACCCTATCTTCCGCATCTTCTCGTCTCACACCATCTACCTTCATGTCCTCTTTCACTCCATCCATAAATCTCCTCTTTGGTCTTCCTCTGGGTCTCTTGCCTGGCAGGTCCATCCTCAGTATCCTTCTTCTGATGTATTCTCTGTCTCTGTACATGTCCAAACCATCCCAGTCTGGCTTCTTGAACTTTATCTCCTACACATCTGACATGAGCTGTTCCTCTGATGTATTCATTTCTGATCTTATCCATCCCTGTCACTCCCAAAGAGAACCTCAACATCTTCATCTCTGCTACCTCCAGCTCTGCCTCCTGCCTCTTCGTCATTGCCACCGTCTCTAAACCTAACAGCATTGCTGGTCTCACCTACTGTCTTGTACACTTTTCCCTTCATTCTTACTGATACTCTTTTATCACACATCACACCTGACACTTTTCTCCACCCGGTCCACCCTGCTTGGACACGTTTCTTTACTTCCTTTCCACATTCACCGTTGTTCTGGACTGTTGACCCGAAGTACTTAAAATCTTTCACTTTCTTTCTTTCTGTTCCCTGTAACCTCATGTCTCCACTTGGGTCTCTCTCATTCACACACATGTATTCTGTCTTGCTACGGCTAACCTTCATTCCTCTCCTTTAAAGGGCAAGCCTCCATCTCTTGAGATTTTCCTCCACCTGTTCTCTGCTCCCACCACAGATCACCATGTCAAACATCACAGTCCATGGAGATTCCTGTCTAACCTCATCTGTCAACCTGTCCACCACCACAGCAAATAGGAAAGGGCTCAGAGCCGATCTTTGGTGAAGTCCCACTTCCACCTTGAACTCCTCTGTCACTTCTACAGCACACCTCACCACAGTCTTACAGCTATAATACATGTCCTTCACCATATTTCTCTGTTACTCCAGACTTCCTCATGCAGTACCACAGCTCCTCTCTTGGAATCCTGTCATATGCTTTCTTTAGGTCTACAAAAACACAATGCAGCTCCCTCTGACATTCTCTGTACTTTTCTATCAACATTTCCAACGCAAAGATTGCATCTGTGGCTCTGGGGCGACTGTGGCTCTGTGGGAAGAGTAGTTGTCCTCTGATCAGAAGGTTGTAGGTTCAATTCCAGCTTCCTCCTGCCACATGTCAATGTGCCCTTGGGCAAGGCACTTAACCCCAAATTGCTTATCTGCATGTTGGTGTATAAATGTGTTTGTGAGTGCGAATGGGTAGATGTGACTCTAGTTTGCTTTGAGTGGTCAAAAATGATTGGAAAAGCGCTATATAAGTTCAGTCCATTTAACAGAAAATCTGTAGTATATTTTCTTGGCATGAAACCATACTGCTGCTCACAGATGTCCACTTCTGACCTCGGTCTGGCTTAAACAACTCTTTCCCATAACTTCATCGAATGACTTTATACTTTTTACCTCTCTAGTTGCCACAATTTTGGACATCTCCCTTGTTCTTGAAAATTGGTACCAGCACACTTCTCCTCCATTCCTCAGGCATCCTCTCACTCTCTAGGATCTCATTGAATAGCCTTGTCAAAAACTCTACTGCTGGCTCTCCTAGACACTTCCATACCTCCACAGGTATGTCATCTGGACCAAATGCCTTTCCACTCTTCACCCTTTTCAATGCCTTCCTGACTTCATCCTTACTAATCTTTGCTACTTCCTGATTCACAGGCGCAGCTTCTTCTCCTCTTTGTTCTCTCTCATTTTCTTCATTCATCAACTTTTCAAAGTACTCCTTCCATCTTCTTATCACACTTTTTGCATCTGT
>NW_015117288.1:0-20230 GCF_001443285.1 Poecilia latipinna
GTAAAACTATCCCACATGGAGCTGCAGAGATTCTGCATCACCTGCTGTTGCTGCCAAGAGAAGCTGCTGGGAGGTAGGACTTCTGATGAGGGCAGTCCTACCACATCTGCACCTGCAGTGCAATTTGTGCAATTACTATCATTCCAGTCAAAATTAGTGGGAAGAAAAGAGATCACTTTGCTCTGAAGCCAGAAAAGGAGAACTCACTCAGGAGTTGCATCTGACCAGGATTCTGTTATTACTAGATCACCAATATTTTCAATGCTTCAGTTTTGCATAGAGTGGCTTTAGAACAGTTCGTTAGAAGGCATAAGAAGAACATTGACATGCTGAAAAGGTTGATGCTACCACCAGGGAGAGAACTAAAACATGCAGGATGCCGGCCGTCGAGGACCGACTTTGGACACCCCTGCTCTAAAGCGTAATAATCAGACCTCGTCTTGTGATTGGTCAGAAGCTGAGATACGCTCGGACAGCAATGTTGATATTTATCTTCAACTAGTCCGCTTTCACTCTCTGGTTTTTGTATCCGCAGGTGACATGAATGCGTCCAAGGAGTGTTTCTATGTACAATTCACAAAATACCTACAAAGATCGTCAAATGAATAAAAACTGGAAATTGCAGTCGTAGGTCACGGAAGAAGCCATCTGCAGACAGAGGCGGTGCTCTCTGTGATCGTTTTGTTGCCTCTGTGCTCAACAAAACGATCTGTGATGCATCCTGAAGTGGGGGAGAAGTTCTCACATGGTCTTTTCCAAGTTTGAAAGGTGTGCATGAATTTGAACTAATGGCAACCAACCATGTGACCCCACATAGACTGATTTGGATGAGCCTTTAGTCAAAACTTTGTTGATCCACCTTTAGCTGCAGTTACAGCTCCAAGTCTTTTGGGATTTGTATCAGTTTTACATCTGGAGACTAAACTTCTTCTCACTATTCTTCATTGTAAAATTGTTCAAACCCAGTCGGATTAGATGCAGAGCATCAGTGAACAACAATTTTAAATTCTTGCCACAAATTCTGAATTTGATTTAGGTCTGTACTTTGATGGGACCATTCTAACACATGAAGATGCTTTCGGGTAAAGCCTTCCATGGTACCATGGTTGTATGTTTCAGGTCATCATCCTGCTGGAAGGTGAACCTCTGGATCAGTCATCTTTTTCTTTCCAAGATTACCCTGGAACTAGATCCGTTCCATGGATTCTGCCAGACTTTAAACAGGTTTTTCTGTGGCTTGCTTTATTTTTGTTGCCCTTTCATAAATGCCAGATTTGTGGAGTGAACGACAAATATTTGTCATATTAAAAATCTTTTGTCACCCAAGCTTTGACGAATCCATTTCTAAATCACGAGCTACAGTGGGACCATTTATAATTTTGACTATTCTTGCCAGGTTACTCTACGTAGATGGACATTTCTTGATAGGTGTGGTTGATCCATATTCCTCCAGTTCACACGACTGATTGGACATTTGAGATGCTTACGGCTGTTTAAACTGCTCTTTCGCTCAATCATCATCCTTTTGTAAAAGGTCATTTATAGCTGGTCTGCTGTGCTTATTGGTCTTCATGATGCTGTTTTTTAAACACCTAATATTTCAAGTTTTCCATAAAGTGACAGCTGCTTTAATTAAGCAAAAATGATGTATGCAACAATAATAAGCAGACACTACAAAGCAGTCATTAATTTGGCTCAGCTTGTGCATGCAGAGCCTGCCTGTACGGTAAAAACCCTCTGGGATGCTGCCTGCAGCTGCTTTTGATGCCGTTTGTCAAAGAAATTTAAACCGAATCTGTCTTACACGCCGTTATGGCACTGACCTTTTAATACATGTCCTCTTGGTTCAGAAACGATAAATAACTGTCCATCACTCTGTCACATCCTGCTGAAATACATTTCTGTGTAGGTGTGACAGCAAACTCACTCATCCCTCCTGATCCCTCTGAGCGCTGCTGCAGCCTCTCCAGATGGGTGTAGTTAGACTCCAGTTGGTCCCTAAAGTTGATATTAAATGGCCCCAGGGTAAATTAAAATCTGTTTTTATAGAATATCTGATATTTTTCACAGCTAATCAACTACTGGTCTGCAGACCAAATATCTCAGAATTTATATTTGTTTTAAGTATTCACAGACCTCATTAAAATTCTACCTGCCATATTTTTTGTGTTTATTTTGTGGCATCTGGTCCTCTGTCCAACAGGCATGGGTTTTAGACATTGTTTTCAAGGCAACAGGCAGTTTTAATTCTCTAATGCTAACCCGAATACCTCTGGCCCCGGCACTGTAGGCATAAACAAAGTCTATTATGCCATAAAGTGGTGAAACTGAGTGTGTTTGGCATTCAAATCTTTGGAGAGATTTGATTTACATTTTCAGGCACAGAGCTGTCAACATATTTCACTTCGTAAAATGGTTTAAACTTTTATCTTTCTCCCATATCCCCTAATCAGAGTAGCAGTCCCTAAACTATAAAGGGAGCAAGACAACTTTATATAGTGCTCAATATACATTTTTATTTCCTCATTGACTGCACAACAACAAACCACATATGGCACAAGTATAAACAGTTATTCCCTCCAGGAGAAGGCTACGTGCAGGTGAGTTGGAGGCAATTCAGAGGCGGTGGAGCAAGCAAGCTTATATTTCCCCAAATAATATGGATCCAACAAAAACTGGCTGCATTTCTCAGCCGCCTGTGCATGCCTGCGACCGACCAACAGGCCGCTCACCTGGGAATTTTCTCTTTTTCTGGAGAATATATTGAGCACAGAAATGCCTTTCAGAAGGCTTTGTCCTTTAAAAATTTTTAGACTAAAGGAAAATATTGGCTTTAAAGTCTGCATTTCTGAATCACTGAAGTATTTCAGCAGTTGTACTGCATAAAGTATAGAAATAGCGTATTTAATGCACTATTAAATAGGCCAATCAAGCACAACGACACCATGGTCATTAAAGCAGTTATTGGTGCTTTTAGCTGTGTGGGCAGATGCAAAGTCCTGCAGGAAAGTGGAATCAGCAGCTTCAGAGTTGACCTAAAGCAACTTGGATTGAGTGTTTCTTCCTTCAAATGTATTTTCCTCTGAAATGAGAATTTTTGACCACCAAGCAGTTCAACCATTTTTCTCCTTTGCTCAGGTAAGCTGCTTCTAATGATGTCTTTCAGGAGGGCACTAAAAGAAATAGCATAATGGCTGCTGGAGTTACCTGTGTGTGGTGAATCTAGAAGTGCTGCCTCCAGCCTCAAGTCACTCTTTGTAAAACTCCCTCAAATTCTTGAATGAATTTTGCTTCATAGTCCTGTCAAGTCTGCAATTATGCTTGCACATACTTCTTTCTTCCACTAAGCTTTCCATGAATGTGTTTGTATACATTCAGCTTCTTTGGCAATAACCTTTGTTTGAAAATACCATTCTGCATACAGTGAATCTATAACATGCACATATAACTGACTCATTCTGTTCACAGTCTTATCTATGGAATAAATGAGGGCCAATAATGCAATGTGTTCATTTTGATTAATCGTTTTTTTTTTTTTTTTTATCCATACAAAAGTCCTGAACCAGAACCTTTGTTGTCTGACACACGAGCTACATCTGCAAAGAAAGAGAAGGAAACAGATGGATTACAAAGCCTCTTTTTTTGGCCTACAGGGAGTTAATTGATACTTCAAATAAGCTTTGATGGGATGCTGAAGAAAAATTTTGTTGTGTTCAAGTTGCTGGAGTCCCATCATTGCAATAAATTAATTCAAAAGTTATTGTCTCTTACGCTGCTTACAGAGAGAATCTTCAAATAGGGGTCAACTTTAATTCCTGCCTCTCTTTAACCTGAAGACAAAGACTGGCTCTCTACCACCTGGTATTCATGAGCCCTTCAAATTTTATTTGCCAACAAAACTTGTGTGCCTCCCTTTGTAATTTTGAGTCAGTAATGGAAGTTTTTAAGTCTTAACTGAGAGGAGTTTGGTCTTTTATAGGAGTCAAGGAAATGCTATTAGAGCAGAAATTTCCAGTGTCAATGAATGAACCACAACTCAAACATGACATCACAACAGCAAAGCAGAAGCTCATTAAATGGGAAACTTAAGACACTCTGGAGCAAAATAGAAAATATAGGTTGAGTTTCTGAAAAAGGCAAACTGCTAAATGGAAAAAATACAGGGTATATATATATATATATATAATTGCTGTAAGTTCAGAGGAAATGCTCCATGGAAAAAACAAAAACCCCATACCATGGCTGTAGTGGTTCCAAACAGAGAACAATCTAACAATCATTTTGGAAAACGGTATAAGCAGCTTTTCCAAGTAAAACATTTAAACAAGTTATTTTTGCAAAGTCAAAACGCGATGGTGCCCAGGGGAGTAAAGCAATGCTGTAAAATAAAGATGCTGTTTAATATTCCTTAAGGACTGTGGTAGAGGTACGCTCTTCCCCATATGACAATCAATTACAGCATGCGGTTTATTATTATGCACATTAAGGTCAAGCAATTATATCATTCATCTTTATAATGAAACAAACATTAGAATTAGGCATCCTGTGATGCGTTTGCAAATCCCATACAAACTTCATTACACTTCCTGTTTGAACCCGTTTTCAGAGTTGGTTCAATAAGATTATTAATAATTGAGGTGTTTGCATTCCAAACACTGTGGCATACTACAACCACAAGCTGTAGTGTGCTTAACTGTGATGCTATGTGGCAAACCAGCACAAAGTAGAGCACATCAGTGAAGTACTCCAAAAAATGATGTGTGCAATGTACTTTTTTTTTTTTTTTTTTTTGCAGCAGCTTGCTTCCTCTTTTCAGTTTGACACCATGTGTTTGCATCCTAATAGTATATTCTGGAGTTTGTGCCAACACTACAACAACATGAAAAGTAATTATTTTGATATTAGTAATACTTGTAAGACACTAACTGTATCAGTTCTGACCTTTCAGTATAATTTTCTAAGTAGTATTTGGATGTTTTTGACAATGCATTGATAAATTTGTGTCTATCAATTTTATTATTCCAATAAATCAGAGAAATTATCAAACTTTAAATCCATAAGCCAACATGTTATAAGCTAAACAGCTATTAAAAATGTATAAGATTTCAGTTTAAATATTTTAAAACAAATGAGGAAATTATTGTGTTCATATTATATTGCATGTTTTATTCAAAAGGGTAATTTAAAACTATTCTACTTTAAGACGTTTCAACTCGTTGCATTGCCTTTCTAAAAAGACAAAATCTGTTTTCATATCATCTCTTATCGATGTGTTTTGATGCAAAACAAAGGAGCCATAAACAATTAAAGTCCCTTTAAATCTGCATTCTTTGATCTGTAGTGGTAGTGCATGGTGGATTTGCTGAATTCGTGATGAGCATACAAACTGATGTATGGTCAAGTCCTCCGAAAGATGTTTTCTTTATGCACTGAGCAGATGGAGTATTTATTGCCCGGCATTTTGTGTGTCTGTAAGCTTAGCTGTCTGTTGAATCGAGAAAGGACACTGTTGCTAAGGCTGTGAGAGTCAATTTAAAAAGCAAAGCAGCAGCCTGTAAAAAAAAAAAAAAAACTACAATAAAATAAAATATGCTAAAAGGCTTGGATGAATTCATCTGTGGGTTTGTTACCATTAGCAACCCTTTTCATAAGCCTGTCATCTGACCCATTGTTACTGTGGAAATAGGAACAAAAATGAATTAAACAGAACATTTTATAAGTTACACGCGGTCCTGTGAAAATGAAATATGAGCTACAATGTGGTCAAGCTCAGTCTTATTTTATATTTTTCAAAAAATTAACTAGCACAGACTATAAATCCCTGAAAAAAAATATGAGGTGTCTTTAAGCAATTTGGTAGAATTTCATCTGTTGACATTTGAGCATCACACACCAACTAGCACAGCGTTTGAATTTTTTATGTTAATATAGATACCCATGTCTGTATATAATGAATAGAAACTCCCCACAACCCTGTGGGAGGAAAAACACAGGTTTTTGTTTTGTAAGAAATAAAAAAGACAACCAACATAAATTACAGATTTTTTACTCCTTTAATGTGACTTATAACCTGGACAACTTAATAGAAAAACAGTCTTGAGGTGAAACCCAGTCCAAACTCATATGGTGTGTTGCTTATTTTAATATATACATGTGTATTCTGAACTAAAGACATTGGATAAAGTATGTCAAAAACTGTAATAAGTTAAAAAGTAGTAGTTGTGAAGACAAAAAGCTCATATTTAAAAATATTTCATAAAGTTAATTGTTGTAATAAGATTTGCTGTATATCAGTCAATAGTAGAGCAGGGTTGTAACTAGTTACATTTACTTGAGTAAAAGTAAAAATGTACAGTTTATGTTAAAGTTTCTCTAAAGCTATTTGTTCTAATGCTATTTTCTATCACATGAGGTCAAGTAAATATTCAGTATATATTTTCATGGGTGTTACTGCAATGTTGTAACATGCATCCCATTATAGACAAATTATGCTAAAAATTATAAGGGGTGAGTTCATCATTTTTAACAATCCTGATTTGTTGTGAATACAGCCAAGACGCAGTAAATAATACAAGATGTTGGCTGATGCATCTCTGTCTCATACCAAGGATGCCATTGGAAGTAATCTGATGCCATCTTGTGGTCAGAGTGTGTACTACATCTTGCTCGTGGAAGAGGAAGTGCACAATGATGAAAACTCTGACAAAATCAAGAAATACTGTAATAGTCTCCTGATATAGATTGTACAATGAATATTTGTGAATGAATGCAATTGATTTCTAACTGAAGTATCAAAATAGACAACATATGATCAAAATGTTGTTTGATGCTTTTTAATAACACGAGGAAACCAAGGAAAGAAAGCATACTGTTCATTAACTGGGGCGAAGGTGATGAGGATGGTAGGAGCCGACGAGTTGCTGGTTTGAACACCTGAACAGCCAAACCTTTGGGGCTTTAATCAGAAACTTTAAATTATGGGGTGTGTGGATCATCTCCTGCTTGGATGTTAATTATGAATGCTGCTCTCATACACAGTAATAAGATTTAAATACATTTGAAGGGGAGAAACTATACAAAGCTTTTCTTCTACTTTGAGTATGTTTTTGGACTATGAGAGGAAGCCAACGCACCCAGAGAGAACCCACATATGAGAAAACCCTTTCACAAAGATCTCAGGCTAGGATTTAAACTCAGGATCTTCTTGTTGGAAAGCACCAGTCCTACTAACTAGTATTTTTCCTTGTAAAATCTATAATCAGCACCAAGGCACCTTGGAGATGTCTTTTTTTAATCAAATAGATTCAGTCAGATTCACTGTTCTAGGAGGGAATTGTGGCATATTTTCATTGTTAATGAATGTTGAGAACTTGCGCTCTTCAAAGCAAAGTGAAGTAATCTATTATGTTCCACCGACTGAGAAAACGAAAAGCTTCTCTGCTGTCATGATGAGGACTCTTTCCTTTGTTCTTACCTTGATCTGCCCACAGAGAACGATTCAGAACTCGTCGCTCTCCTCTTATTCATTTGCATTTTTCCACTGCAGAGCTGCATTTAATCATCACACATATCATTTAGAGATGATGAGAGTGGAACCAAAATGAAGCAAAACCTGAACATTTCATAATTAAACACTAAAACTAAAGATCCACACCTCAACCCGCTTCATGTGTTTTCTTGGAGAGAGAGAAAAAAAAAAGCTTAATTATTCTTTACTTCAACATTGAACGTTTTAATTGGCCAGTTTAGGTGAAAGTAGATAAGGGATGCCATCTTCGAGTCTAAACAAACTTCCATTCCTTGGAAACTATGAATCACACAAAGTGATTTTAAAGTTAATCAATTCATGACAGCAATATAGAAACGACTGTCTGCAGTGTGGGTTCCAGATTATTCTAACAAACATTCTTAGAGTGGAGGAAGCAACATTTCCTCCACTCTCTTCTTGCTCTAGGTACATGACACATTGTTTAGTTTAGTTACATGTAGCAATCACATATGACCTAGTAGATTTTGTAACACACAAGCATGCAAAGAAAAAAAAAAGGTGTGCCCTCATAAATCAAAAGCTAATAGCAAAAGGTTTCTTGTTAATTAAAGATGCAAATTAGGCATTTAAGAATTGTAATCAAGGCTGAATCATTTTGTTGCCACTGCGAAGCCCAGTGCTGCACTGCGTCAAAGATATGACAAAGAAATGTGCCATACAAAAATTGATGAAAAACATAAAACATGTTCTGAGAGACAAGTGTTAAAATTTCAACTTTCAGCAGTGAAATAGTGAGCCCCTGCATATTCACGGTTCAGTACTGACAGATTTACCTGATCACTAATTTATCTGTGGTAGATAATTCCATATTATTTGCAAAAAATTCAACTCTTGGTGGATTTTTTGCTTTTCCATGTACATTTTCTTTCAGATTCAAAAGAAAATGCAGCATGAGAATCTGAAGTACACATGCACAAGACTACTTCAGATGCTATTGCTATGCTATTCAGATGCTAGATTTGTTGCTTTGTCATTTGCAAAGCAACAAATCTAGAAGTCCCATTCATCTTCCATGGTGCTGACTGGCTGCAACCACAAGAGTGGAGATACAACTTTAAATATTAGCACCTGTGGGTTGAGATGGGTTTCACTTTGCATATTAATGCATATTAAAGTATACTTTGTCTTTAAAATGTTAAAATAGGGAGGTGTGATCGTTTCAAGAGGCAGACTCAAGTGGCTATTGTCCCCAACCCTCCAAGTCCTGGGGGTTCACTGCTCTAAGAAGCAAAAAACTGTTTCATATACTTTAATAGAAATATTGGAGTTTGTTCTTTATATTGAATATTTAAGCATTATAGGTTAATTTACTCCTTTTTTCATAAGACTTTTTTACAAACAGATTCACACCATGATTTTTCCTCTCAAGTTCCCAGTGCTTGCAGCAAGAAAAGGTAAAACAAAAATTCTATTAGAAAATGACACGCATATTTACACACACAAACGCAAAGGGTAAGCAGGTAAAGAATAAAAATCATTCATTTTGTGAATCAAGTTCAGCATTTTATTTCAGAGCAGGTGAATCAATAACACTGGGGAACAAAACTCCTGGCAGTTTGTATTGAATTTTAAAACAGCTACTTTCACTTTTTTCCCCGTGACATTTAACTGAACTTTTTCACTTAATTGAACTAATATAAAGTGTGCAACCCTCTTGTTAAAATGAGCCTTCTCAGCCTTGAAAATATAGAGGAGCTTTGGTAACTAATAAGTCTCCTGACACTCTACAAAGTACTGAGGACTGATAGTCTGCTGCCCCTTGACTTTATCAGGTCTTTGTTTCAATTTCACTCACATACTGTGTCAGATTATTTGCATGCAAATCAGTCAATACATGCATGGCACATGATACAATGTATATTTTATTGTACAGTTTATAGAAATACAAACTGACAGCAAAATATATCGCTGAAGATGTAGTGATTTGCAATTTGAATCCGTTTTCCAATTTTCAGCTTTGTAAGGCCTTGATGCTGGTTTTGTCAATTTTAATTTCTCTCTTAGAACTATAATTATTTGCATTCACAATTTTTTCTAACTGTCCTACAGAGAGCAATTAATAATACACATATACGCCAAGAAAAGACCCAACTTTCCGTTTTGTCTTGGTCAGCACAAATGATGAACCAAACAATTAATACAAAGTTGACATTTTAAAGCGTGTTTTACATCTTTTATTACATGACTTGTGTGTTTCAGATAACTCTCAGTAAATAGCAGCCTCTGTGTATGTTCCTTGTATATAGGTCCACACTATAATTTAAATTTAGAAACACAGATTAAAGCCTTAAAAGAAAAAAATGGGAAATCTGTTGAAATCTGGCTCCTACAAACAAAATTACATATGGAACTTTTAATAATCTGTGTACTTCAACATTTTTGGTTGGTTTGTTGCTTTAACAAGATTAGCAGAACATATTCTCTATGAAACCTGTGTTAGACTACCTAGAAGAGATCAACTCATCTTTTAACTGTATCAAACTTAGCTATGCAAACAAATTGGTCACTGGCCCATTGGTGGTCCACAAGGTACTGCATGTAAAGAACCGTTTTTTTGCTCAAAGTGTGACGCACGCCGTTAGCTTACCAAAAGATTGTTTAAAAAAACAAAAAAAACAATGGACAATTAGTTTAAAATCTGGTCACTCATAAGAAAAACTGAAGATACTGGTGGAAAGAAAACAGCAGGATTAATTTAATGATTGGAGGAAGTGTCATTCACAAACAATTTGATTATTTTGAACAGCTGTGTGCTGTGAACAGTAGGAGTTCAGTCTCAGTCAGAACTGTTCTTTTTTTCTGACTTGTCTGTAATGCTCTGCTTGCGCGTCAACAGCTATAGTTATTTTTTAAAATAGAAAAAAAATATTAAATTAAATACAGTAGATAAATACATTAGAAATTGGTGGATAATTTTATATTTGATGGTGCAAAGAGGATTTTGTTTTTGGCAAAGCAACTCAAGTCTATTTTTCTTTTATTGTGCTTCTGAATTATAATTAGCCCTAAAAATGTTAATGCACACACCATTTGGTAGTAAAGAACGCCTTCTTTTTTAATGTTCATGTGTGTGACTTCATTGGAAAGATTAAGATTCACACTTACAGAATATGTAAATAAATCAAAATGCCCCGAGTAGACTTGTTCATGATTTCATTGTGGCCTGTTACATTTACCAAACTGCATGGATGAACAAAGAAAACAACAAGTATGTTAAGAGACCAATATTTTCATTTCAGATTGCAAACATTAAGATATTGTATTATTGTGAGCAATTTTAAGTTAGGTGGTCGTGAGTGTTTGTTAAACGGGTTAAGTGGTCCTCAGCCAGAAAAGTTTCAGAAACAGCCTTAGAATAAGCAGAACTCCACTGACTGCTTTGCTGAGCCATCACAGACATTTTGGTTGAGCACTCCAGCAATTTATGGAAGGCCTCATTATTGTACCATCTTTAGTTGCTTTAGATATATATCATGTGTAAAGGAACATTAATTATTTAAATGTTTGTGCAAACGAAATGACCTTTAAAATGTTTTCATACAAGCACTAAGCAGGGACATGAATATTAAAATGTTTTCGTTGGACAGTTTCCTAAATGATAATTTGCTGAACATGACTATTTTTCCATAAACACATTATGTTCTTTTGCTAGTTTGGTTATGTCAGTGATGCTGATTCATTGAATGGCCTTTACAGAAAACACTAATTACTCTCCTATAGTAAACTGTGTTCTTTGTGAAAGGGTAAAGCTGTGATCAGTTTACATTTATGTAAATTAAGGTTGGAGTCACTTTAAGACTCTTATCAATTAATACAGACCAACATATGCATCCCCTTATGTTAAAACTTTGCTAGCTACGTTTTCTGTTTTTTGTTGAATTAAATTTGTTTTACACCTTCCTTACAATTCAAACTAGTTGCATGAAAAGGACGAAGTGAATCATTTTACTCGCCGGGACATTAATAGCTCAGCCTCACACTACCTATTCATATGTAAAACTGGCTTGTAAGAATGCTAGAGAGATGAATAAGACATGAGGATCATGCATGATTTAAGAATCTAAAATGAGTAACACAGATAGGCTGCAACCACCACAGGCTGGTGTGTTGGCCTCCAGCTGCAGGAACAAAGGTAGTAATTGTCCCTGCATCACCTCAGAAAACCACTGAGAACAGTCACAGCTGAATTATGATCATCAGGCGATATTGGAATGCATTCGCTCAATGGCATTTTCTGAATTAATTCAATTTTGGGTTTATGAATTAAAGAGAAGCCATGTAAATTATAATCATTAATTCACTGGACAAGTTAGGCGTGAAATCCCTTTTCATCTTTCGCTTTCACTTCCTCGTTTCTGAGTGTGGCGCCTGATCATGTCTCAGTCCATTACTGCAACTGCATCAGACCTCAGATAATGGAGCTCAGTGGAGGTGAAAAGGCAGCAGATAGTAGGGGATCTCATTTACTAACAGATAACTACACAAATTCCAACAAACATGAATGCATAGGGTAGACTTTATGCAACTTCAAAGAGGAACGTGAGGTGCATCCATGGACATGCAAAGTCTTTAAATTGATATCTATGTTTTGTATTCAAACAATAACAGACATTTTGGATAAACTAAAAAAAAATACCCCATTACTGCCTCTAATTACCACTAGTAGTCTTTGCCATTGCAATGCTGAACTCCATTGCAAAGAAAAATTCAGTTTTGATACATCTTTGGTTTTGATTTATTTTTTGTTTCTCAAAATGATTCACTTTTTAGTCTTTGAAATTGAAAAAAGCTGCTAAAAGGCCAGACATGAGGCATGCAATTACACAGTGTGATTTTCTAACATGAGCAAAAAAGAGGAACAATTTATAAATGTTCTAAGCCCCCAAAAAAATTATTTTGGGGGCTTTTTTTTTTCCCCCCCATTTTTAAAAAAAATCAGTGGTATTTCCATCCATCCATTTTCTTTACACCCTTGTCCCTTAGTGGGGTCTGGAGGGTTGTTGGTGCCTATCTTGAGTTTCGTTCTGGGCAAGAGGTGGGGTACACCCTGTCTGTCACAGGGCAACACAGAAACAGACAGGACAAACAACCATGCACAGGACATGCACACACACATCTAGGGAGAATTTAGAGAGACCAATTAACCTGACAGTCATGTTTTTGGACTGTGGGAGGAAGTGGAGTACCCGGAGAAAACCCACCATGCACAGGGAGAACATGCAAACTCCATGCAGAAAGACCAGGGCCAGGAATTGAACCCAGAACCTTCTTGCTGCAAGGCAACAGCTGTACCAACTGCACCACTGTGCAGCCCCTGTGGTATTTTACAAATGATAAAATGTCTTGCATGTTTTATTATTTCAAAGCATTTAGCATTGTCCGTCAAATGTGCATTATTGAAATAGACTTGAAAATTATAATCCATAGACGTTAAAAGATCTAAATAATCAAATCCAAATCATTTGTGCTGTATTTCTATAAAAATCAGGGACATTTATTTGTGCAAAATGTTAATGTGAATGCTCAGATCAGCAAAGACAAACCTAAAATAAATTACTCTGTTTTATTTTATAGGTAAATAAATTAGGCAGTCTGAATCCTGTCTTATTTATGTAAACCCTAATATTCTTGATTGTCGGTGTCCACAGGTATACATCAATCTTGTGCTTTGAGGTTCCTTGGTTTTATATTGTTTATCCTCCAGATTCTTTACTACAACTTGCAAGAATCTGTTTAGACACATTCTGTCTTTGTTCAATAAATTCTATTTACACTTATTGATAAAGTTTAATTTGTTATTGTCCTTAAAATTATATTTGCTGTTTTAGTATCCAGGGACACTCCAGTATCTTTTGCTTATCATTATTTTGTTATACACTTGTTTGGTTTAACAAATATTTAAATCAATATAATTTATGTAAGCCTAGAGGAACCGTGAAATTAGGGTGCTTGCAAATAAATAAGATGGAAATTCGGTTTGCATAATTCCTTGCATATGGATTGAAGTAAATTTGTACAAATTCATTAACATGCATGTTGTGTTAAAGTAACAAGAGGATAAGTCTTTGTTTGTCAAAGCCACTTACCCAGCATAAATGAGCAGAAAGTAAAGTCATAGCTATCTTTATTACTAAAGAGCAATCTAAGCAACTTAAACTGTTTCCATTTACTCTTATTTTACCCCCTAAATGACCAGCTGCTAACAACGTCCTAGAGAAACCCCTCAATGTGTTCATCTTTAGTCAAATTGATTGCTGCAACAGTGTCTCTTTTTAGTGAAACTGCTGCAGCTGATCCAGAATGCTGCTGCTCGCATTCTCACTAAAACTAGGAAAATGGAGCACATCAGCAGCCAAGTCCTTATATTGGCCAACTGTAACTCAGAATAGACTTTAAAATACTGTTAGTTTATAAATCTCTTAACAACTTGGCACCAAAATGCCATAAAGATCCGTTGTTGTGGCATCAACCTTTCAGGTCTACTGAAACTACTCAGCATATCTGGAACCAAATATGGAAAAGCAGCTTTCACTTTTTATGCTCCTCTAAACAGGAACAAACTTTCAGAAAACTACAAAAACAGTTTTAACACCCAATTTCTTAAATCAACTTTAAATGCCTATTTCTTTATAACTGCCTTTGATTAATATGAAACCCATTTTTTTTATTTACTTTCCTGTTTTATGCCACTGGTATCTAAAGTTTATGTTTTCATCATGTAATTGCACTGCTGCTGAAATGTCTGATGCAAATAAACTTGTGTTGCCAAAAAAACAAACAAACAAAAAAACCCTAAAAACTTTTCCATTACTTTGATTTAAGCTGTATGCTAGTTGCATCTCTGATCCCATTTTCTGAATTTAAAGGCTTGTTGCGGAATAAATCTGATGCCTCAGAATGTTGTATTTTTATGGGTGTTCTGAAATATATTCGATCAAAACTTTCCACACAGTGGAGTGGTGAGGCTAGAAACCTTAGTTCAGTCCATATAAGCTGCAAGCATATTCAATTAAACATTTCATTTGTCTGAGAGACTGCTTTAATGGGTGATGATATTGTAATATTCATGAATCATTAGTGTCTTTGACCTTGTCCCTATGAAAAAGAGAAATGGTCACAGGATCTTTCTCTTGGATAAGTGAATAATTTCTCTGTGTGTGTGTTATGTTCGGTTCAATGAACCTCAATAAAAGGCTTTTGACAAGTCAGCTATTATTACATCAGCACTACCACATAATAGAAAAAATAGAAAAGGTGGTAATTTATTAGTTTAGAAAATAAAAAGAAGCCCCTGGCTTAGTTTTATATTCCCCTTTAAGATGATTCAGGTACAAGCTAGAAATATTACCCTGAGAGAAAAGTAACATTAAACCCAAATGCTCAGAAAGGGATTTACTCTGAAAATCAAAGAGATTGTGGAGCCTTGGCATTAAAATCTGCAGAACTAAATGTTTCACTATAGCTTTGGATCTTATATTTATTTTTTTAACTGATTAATCCAGTCAAGCATTAAAATCCCATAGATGATTTAAAATAGAGGCACCTGATGTTCAAGCTGCTAGTATTTCACACCATAAACATGACTTATCATGCTATGCACCATAATATTGAATGTTGACATGAAGAGGTTCCTGAGATTTATTTTTGTTTTTTAATGCAAGTGAGCCCTGCAGAGCCATTAAAGAAGAAACGTTCTGTTACTGCAGCAGAATAAAGGCGCTTCATCCACAATACCAGGCTGGTGAAAATGAAACATCAACTTTATCCAACCAACTTTCTTAGAGGCCCATCACTTCTGAATATTCCAGAAAAAAAACTTCATCTAAAAACTCAGATGAAAGCTTTACAGATGAAAAGCAGCAGACTAGTCAATTTTTCTTTTAACATTTAAGATCTAACCTGATCAGAGTGACTGAGGTTGATGCGAGATGAAATTTAGCAGACTAATGATGAATAATCACCACTGTCAAATTTAGTGTGTCATCAGTATTAGAGCTTGTTTCAGTGCTTTTCTCCTCCGCAAAAAACTATTAAAAAAAAAACAAAAACTACCAAATTCAATAAGTTTCAATCATTTCACTTTAACTTCATGTTGTAAAAATCTGCCTGTGCATACCAGGTGCATACCACAAGTTAAAAAGATAATGTCCCTCAAATGAAACTAAAAATAAAGCATTTCTAGTTCATTTCCAATTGAAGCTACATCTTTCAATGTTTCAAGCAAAAAAGATAGATTTTTTTCCCCCTGCAGAACTCCAGTTTTATTGTGCAACCTCTTGATTTAGGCATCATCACCAGTCACATCCATGTCGTCATATTTCTTAAGTTTTGCTACAGCTGCTTTAAAAGTCTATGGCAGGGGTGGGCAACTCCAGGCCTTGAGGGCCGGTCTCCTGCAACTTTTAGATGTGTCTCTACTTCAACACACCTGAGTCAAATAATGAGGTCATTAGCAGGACTCTGGAGAACCTGACTGCACTGAGGAGGTGATTCAGCTGTTGGATTCAAGTGTGTTGAACCAGGGAGACGTCTAAGAGTTGCAGGACACTGGCCCTCGAGGACCAGGATTGCCCACCCTGGGTCTATGGTGTGTGACAGTTAAGGATAGATTAATTATATATAATATGCTTCTGGTTATTAAAGGAAAAACGTATTTAAATAATTTGGTTGGGCAGGCAAATTGAAGGTTTACATGAATCTAATATTTGTCATAATTCAAAACTCAACTGGGTCAAAAAAAGCAAAAACAGATCAGGTTCTACAGTTACCTCCATTGCTGCTCAACTGGATGCCAGTAATTTTATTTTTAAATTAATCAACTTATTCATAAAGACCCCTATGAACTGGATGTCTGATGACACCACTCTGTTCTTGGAGTAAAAGCATTGTTGACATCTGAAAACCACTTTGCCATAAATATTTAGCTAAATAACCTCCAGTTTGGCTCATCTGCTGCCATTTCTGCTGTGGAGAGTTTGATCTTACAAGTGATGAAGCCTTAAAAGCCTCATTAGTCCAGAGCAGTGTAATTCACCCTGATCATTAAGATCGACTAATATTCAGTGTTGACAAGGGAGCTGTTTTTTCTGCACTTCTGTGATTTGCCACAAGCTGCAATTATTTTGGAGATTTTTTGCCTCTTAAAAATTTTCACCACATCTGAATAAATTTGTCTGAATAGTTTTGTGACCCATAAAGTAAACTTAAGTTGAGGAGATATTTATGAAAAAAGTCCCTTCTTTGAAGAGGCAGCTTATTTAAATTGATGATCTACAAAATAAATATTGCTGTTTACTGCTGAATTAATAAGTCCCGCATGGAAGATTCCTTAAATGGCATCGACACATTTCACAAGCTCTTCGTTAGTTTTCTTTGTTTATTTTTTGTTTAGTTAACTTCCTTCAGTTGCCTATTGGGGTTCTTCTCCATCTGCTTTGCATTCCTCTGATTAATGTGTCTGTTTCTTCATTTTCTACCAGATTCTTCTGCTCTCCATAGGCTGTTGCTCTGCAGGTTCTCTGTACTTAAGTTACTTTGTTGGTTTAGCATCAGAAATTCTTTGTTCATCTACTTCTACTCCACCTCTCTGAATTTGGATTGATGGCGTATCAACACATTCATACTTCAAAATCTGGGCATGATTTACATTGAAGGAATGCTTTTTTTTTTAAAAAAAAAAAACAGCATTATAAAGGCAAAATATTGAATGGCTTCTCCAGGAAGTCAGAGAGAGAAAAGGTTTTCATTCTGAAAAAAATAAATAAAAAATAAAGTGAACCAAAAAGTGTCATGAGGATTCAAACCATACTTTTTTTTTTTTGCTGTTGACAAAGATGAAATGGCAGTAAGGCACTGTGGACATGAAAAATGCACACAGTAAAGCAGAGCTTCAGCAGAATGCTCTTCAGATGATGCATGTACAATAAAAACTGACAAAGCAGAATGATGTGCTGGGTAAAAATGTATTAATTCACAACAAATCCCGATGCCCAGAAGATGAAAACAATAACTTTCTTCTTCATCATTGCTGCAGATGCTTTTCTTGCCTTCAGATGAGGTGGATCTGAGCAAAACCTCCCACAGTCGTCTCATCTGCCTGAGTATCACTCGGGTCCAAGAGGAGATTTGGCAGCATTATAAGAGCAGGGCAGACATCCAAAACCGTCCAGCCTCCAGTTCCTCCCCTCGCAGCTACTGTTCTTTACTCCTACCTCTTTACTTTTTTTCTTTATTACACATCATCTCATCTCCTGTACTTTTCTGCCTTCAGGGGTGTAGCTGTTCAACTTTCTATCTTTTGATAAGTTAGAGGTTCTGCTGAAACCAAGAAATGCTGCAACGAACATTTTTTTATTTGAAATAAAGAGGAATATCGCACTTTAAAAGAGAATGCCAAGAAAATTTGCTGTCACAAAATAATATGAACAAAGCATGAATATAAACAGCATGTAGTGAGACTATTAATAAAGCAATAATCCGATTATGGCAAGACATTTCCATAACCCCCAAGATATGGAGCATTACTCAGGTTTGCTCACTCAGCCTTGAAGAGCATCTTCTTTATACACTTAAATTCATCTGTCCTGCATCACATCAGCTTCTGGAGCTGGAGTTGTCTGATCTAGAAACAAAAACAAGCCACCCAGTCTAAGAAGTGTGATGAGATGAATATGAGAATAAGCAGCCCTGTTTACTCTGAAGCCAAAGGCATTTATTTTAAAACAGGAAGTTTATCTCACTATTACTTGTCTTAGGATTTACTGTGTCCCTTTAGTTTGCAGTGAAAGTGAGACGAAAGCAGAAAAAATATGCCAGCTACAGCTTTGAACTAAATGAATATATATGGAGAGCTAACAAACAAAGAGTCAAGTAATCAGTGCTTAATTACAAAATAAAACCTCTAATTACAATGTGTGACATTTAAAAAAACAAAAAAAGATAGGTTGCCTGGGTGTTTAACTGATTTTCGTTCTCAGGATTGGATTTTTCTTCTTTTTTTCTCATTAGGCTTCCCTAAATATCTCAAAAACAGAAGTTCATATTCTGGAGCTTTTAAGCCTCTGATGACATGTCTGCCATGGAAGTGAGGAGAATATTGATGATAAAGTGCAGAGAAAGGAAGTGGAGCTCCATTTCCCGAGCCCTCTGGCTCTCTTTTGTCTTCTCTGAGCTAAGTGAGCATCTGGCAGAGCCAAGTTTTCCAGGTCTCTCCTTCCATATTTCTTTCATTTTCTCTATTGGTTTCTGTCGCACCCTGAAAAAGTCAAGTTGGCAGAGAAATCCAGTCAAGCAGAACACTGTGTTCAGCTGAAAGGCTATTAGTTTTAACATTAGAAAGTCAGGGAATCATCATTTTACTACTGCCTCTTTCCTGTTTCTAAGACTAGTTTTGTATTTATCAATTTCATAAGGTCAACCCGAAAACATGACAAATATTTTCAAAATGTGCTAAGAAACATGAAATTCTTTTCAAAAGGTGCCTTTTTTTCCCAACTGCCTTTTGAAGTTGGAGCTTCTGAATCAGCTGAGAGCATGATGGAAACGTTACAGATGATTAGTGACATAACTCATCTGTTTCCCAAGGAGCCCAATCATTAACCAAGCCTCGTCGGGTGGCCAGAAGAACAATCGGGACTGGATATTGGTTCACATTCAGGCTGGACACCTAATCACAAACCCGACAGGAGTCTGTCAGGTAATTTTGTGCTCCAGTGGTTTCAGAAACACTTTGATATATATGTTTCAAAGCTTAAACAGACAGCTTATCTGATCAGAAGGTGTATTTTACACTTTTTTAAAAATGATGACTCGCATAACATAGGGACTAAAAAAATAAAAGCGTGTCCCCATGGTGACAGATGTGGTTTCTGCTCTCAAGCGGCCCAATTGACTGGCACGTTATCAGCCCTCAGGGAGTCAAATTAATTGAAGTAATTTCTAATACAACACTTTGGGCTGAATAATCTCGTTCTGTTATGTGGCCCTTCACAATCATACGATGATGACTCCACTGTGATAATCAAGCAGTTCCAGGAGAACAAAGGAAAGACAATAAATGGGTTTAATTATGCTGATTACATTTTGTGGGCGCCTTCTTCTTCAGACTAAAAATAGATCCTGCAAAATATGCTAATTTTGCCAAGACATTAAGTGCTCACCTCTATCAGAAGAGAATCAGAGAGCCTTTAGAGAACCACCACTAGTAGTTAAAGATGGTCTGAATTTCACCGTCTTTAAAAGAAGATCAACCGTATTTCCAAATGATTTGTTCTATAAGCCATAAAATGTTGCTTTTTGCAATCTGACGCACCTATATGTTAAGACATTATGAAGAACTTTCCCTGAGCAGCAACTTTAGAAGAGTCAAGGCACTACTCTACCAACTGAAAATGTTTTATTCAACACATAATGAAATTAACTATACTATGGATGTAATTTATTTCAGTTAATTAAACATAAAAAAACAAATGGAAAATGAAATGATTTATGGACGTCTAAAATAATAAATGGCTTTCAACAATTCACACATTTTCTACCTTATTTTATTCCTGCTCACATTGTACAAACAATTTTAATTTAAGTTTTAATTTTAAGGAATTCTTACTTTTCCAAAGAGCAATTTGTCCTAAAAAAAAAAGCAGCTTTGTGTATTTCTGAGGATTAAGTGTGTGTGTGTGTGTG
>NW_015117289.1:0-20217 GCF_001443285.1 Poecilia latipinna
TTCTGCAATAACCTTATCAAACAAAGATGACATTACAATGAACAAGTTTATTAACAAACAGTTTACGAAGTTAGTTTTATTATCAATAAATCAGTAAAGCAGCTGCAGCTCCTCAGAAATGACTTTTTTTATTGTCTGTTTCATGAAGTTCACATTTTATTTCCACATATAAATGTTACCTGTGCAGACAGTTTTCAGAGTAAATCCCACTGACTTTCTGCAGAACGGCCGGGCTGCCATGTGCTATGATTCATTTTCCTCCAGATTACATCACAATCACTTTGATGTATGGCATGCAATGTATCTACGAGGGCAACAGATCAGATCAATACCATGTGGAGAACAACATAGTCATTGTACTCGCTCCAGCACCCTCACTTTCTTCTTTTCAAACCCATTTTTTTGGCGTCTGTAACCACAAAAACTAGAGTCCCTCAGTTACGGTTGAGACTGTCAAACCAAGCGGCCTCCCTCTGTGATTTGACAACTTCCATCCCATCTGGGATCCTCCAAAAGATTCCTGAGTTAAAATACCAGATCTTCCCTTTAACCTGCAGTCCTGACTGAGAAAATAGTAAATAATTTAATAAAAACTGAGCCAGAAATCTCCCATCCCAGAAGACTCAACTTTCCTATTTAACTGTAGTTTTATTACAATTTTAAAGTAAATGGCGTAGAGACTAAAACAATGTCGTATTTATGTGAGGTTTGGAAATGTGTGTGAATCAACATTGCTATTATAATCTTAAACTCTCCATATGTTCGTAACAAAGTGTCAGAGTTGAATGAAAGGGAAAATCAATCAATGCCAGGAGATTCAGAGGGTCGATCTGGTTTTCATTCTGCTGTGGATCATCGGACCAGTTCTTTATCTTAATAAGAACATTCAACAGCGATTTGGGACTCGTCCAACAGAACTTCAGATGTTTTACTGAAATGGAGAAACCTCTCTCGTGGCACTCTCTCGATATTACTTTGGGCTTTTGGCCCCCTGCTGAGCAGCATTTGGTTCCTGTGTTACACCTTATTCTGTGACCACCATATATTGTGACTGTAGGAGGCGCTGTTGCAGTTTTACACTTTGCCATACCTCAGCCTGACGCAAAAGGAAAAATAAAGAAAAACAAAGAACAAGTAACATCTTACCACTAATATTGGGATTATTATGGAAATATAAATGGACACAATATGACAGCACTCATCAGATATTGTGACCACACTGTTACTTAGTGTAAAATACTAAATATTTGAACCAAACTGTTTCTGTTAAGTAATTCAGTAACGCAACAAGTTACTACACAACTCTGTCTCTGGTTGTGTTTTCCCAGAATCCCCTGCACTGTAGTCCGCTTCCTGCTTTTGGTCCGTCTGGTGTTGAAATATGAATTTTAATTCACTTTAACCAACCTGAGACCGAGGTTTGTAGGCGGACCAGAGTTTGCTTTCTTTGATTTGGTTACGGATTCATGGCTCAAACCGGACTCTCTAGGTGAACAAACTGGAGCTGGATTAAAGCGGATTAAGCAGGGCTGGTGTGAAATCAGCATGTTTAAATATAGCAGAGTGGAGATGAATAACCGTGGGAAACAGTTGGGAATAAAATTTCCAGTGAAACCGAACGGTTGTCAACAACGTGAACAGAGGTTGTCAGTCCATCAGTGGGTTGGTGGCAATGGGTCAGTCTGGGTCGCATTTCCAAATCCAGTCGTCTGTAACTGAGACCAAACGTACAGCATGTGCAGTAATCCAGGCGCTTCAAACCTGAAATATCCTCGACTTAATTCAAACATATAAAACAGAACTGGGCAAAGTAAATCCAAACTCTGCTTTGGATGAAATCTCCTATATTTCTGCTGCCCCTTTTTTGAGTTTTGCTCAGTATTTCAGATGCCACTTTTGTTATTCGTTTTGCCTTTTGTTTGTTACTTGGACATTTCATACAAGATTATGGTGCCGGCAGCCAACTTACAGTACATCCAGACAAATCCCCGTAGATTGAAACGGAGTTACTGAAGATTAGAGGCTCTCTGGTACTTTAAAGGGCAGACCTCAGTGTCCCTCTCATTTAGAAGCTCCTGGATCAGGATTTAAACCCAACATAAACACGCATCATGTTCAGACAGACCCGCAGGCACTGTAAAACCCCGGACAACAGGTACTGATTACACAACAAGTTGGTTTTTCTGCCCTCACTTTCACTCCATGAACATCCCTAATGTAATTTAGAGGCATGTCTAAGCAGAGAAAGCAGGTTTTCCTTCTTTCTTTTTGGACACAATGTGGGCAAAGATGAGAAAAATCTGTCTCAGCAAATTCCAAACATTTTCGCTCGGATGGAGGTTTTCTGCTTGCGTGACCGATTCAGCTGGAATCTTTGCATTTGAATTTACTTTTATAACATTTTCATCAACTCAAGAAGTTGGACAGTTGTTATGGACCACAGCTGCTCGCTGATTTTGATCAGAGCGAAGCTGGAGTTTGTTGTTAGCCCGTAAAGAGCCGTAATCTCTGGTGTGCTGCTCTGCTGCTAGCTTCAGCAGCGAGAGGCTTCAGAAATTCACGTTTGCACAGATGTGGAATCAAAACTTGGGATTTTTTTCAGTATTTTACACATTTACTGATACGCCTTCTGTACAGCTGCAACTAAGGATTATTTTACTAATTCATTATTCTCTCAGTTATTCTGACGCTTAATCAACTATTTGATTAATTGCATAAGAACTTTTACTCTTTCTGCAGATTTTTCATTTAACCACTTATTTGATACAACATTAGAAATAAACTAAAAGACACAGATGTACAAATTATTAATATAACATTTTATTGATGCATTTGCAGTTAAAGCAAACGTCCAATATCAACATGTGAAAAGTTCAGCTTAACATAAACAAAGTGTGGGACAAACATGTTGAATATTTTTTGGATTAACCAATTAATAATTGGGCAGAAAATGGTAATTAATATAAGTATTTTACAGAATATGAAGCAGGCGAAGCTAAAATTGACGATTTCTGGGTCAGTTTTGCAAACAAATATTATTACTATCTTAAATACAAAATGTATTTATACTTGTACAATTATTATTAATTATTGCTCTTAATACGTTGTTCTTTCAGTAATTTGTCTTTCTTTTAAGTCTGTATACTCTGTTTAAAGATGATTCATTGACAATTATTTCAGTGATTAATCATGATTAATCGTTTCAGACGTAGTCGCTTGTGTTCTCATCTCTTCAGTTTTCTTTTGGTTTCAAGGAGAAAGTTTGTTGTTTTTGTATATATTTTGGATCATTGTTCTTCCAACAGATCCATTGATGCTGCCATATTTATTTAAAATCTAGTCTTTTGTGAAATTCTTGAACCTTTTATTCTAACAAGGAATATAAATCAGCCCACAGCATCACAGAACCTCCTCCATATTTAACAGTGGCCATGATTTTCTGTCCTATGTGTTTACTTGGGCTGTTTTTTGCAGAAAAGTTTTAGTCTAACCTGACCCAAGCATATGGTTCCAGTTTAGGTCCCAGAAGAGTTTAGCAAACTCCACATGTTTACATTTAGGCTGTCAGGAGAAAAAAGCCTTTCCTTGTCATGCTTCATAAACAACCAGTTATTTTATATATAGTGACTAATGCTTGTTATGGATACTTGGTGACCCCAAGTTGCTGCAGTTCATTAAGCTTTGGAGATACTTTCACCTCCCTCACGTATTGGGTCCTGTGTATCACATGGTTACGACCCATTCAAACAGGAAGTGGTGGCTCTGATCAGCTTCAAAGTGTTAATTACATTCATTTAGAGCCGCAACCAACAACAGTTAGGTTAGAAATCAATTAATCAATTATTCTGGTGATTAATCATTTAATCTGACGATTAATCGGATTAAAAATGGGCATATTCCATAGGTTTTTTAATTTAACCTTCTTATGCAATGTTAGAACTACATAAAAATAAACTATTAAATTCATTTTTTAAATTAGAAAATGAATTTTTTTTTGCAAAAACATCATTCCTTTCGTCAAACCTTAATCATTTGTAGCAAAGGATTCATCTTCAGCTAAAGAAAATACATCTAGCATCAACATGTGAAAAGCTCAGCTCTGCTGGATGTAACATAAATACAGGTTAGGGATGATATGTTAATTATTTTTTGGTATTAAATGACTAACACTTGACAGAAAAGGTGCCTAATAGTTAATTCTTTCCAGATTTTGAACCAAGTCAAACCAAAACTACTTGATGAGTTCTTGGGTAAAACATTTTTACAGACAAATGTTTAGTTTTTTTAATCATAAATTCAAAATGTATATTTTTTGGCTTAATTTCTCCTCTGAATGTTTTTTTTAGCAAATGGCCTTTTTTTGTCTGTATTCTCCAGTTATTGATTCACTGATTGTTAAATTAGTTAATGATTATTTCAATTTGTCACGACTAATCATTTCAACCATAGTTTTATTTTTAAATGAATAATTGAGGTCAGAATAATTATATAACTGAAAAAATATATTTAAATTTGCTCGATTGAAAAAATACCCAAACTCAGGGTAAATTTTCTTGCTGTGTAAATTGATCTGCAAAAAATATACTGTGAAATTTTTCTTTTTTTAAATATTTTTGCTGTATTTCTGTTCTGAGGAGATAAAAAGTGATTTTTTAAGGGTAGTGCTTGAGCTCATGCAGTAATTATGTGAAGTTGTGCAGGTTCTTAATGAAAATCTGAACCTGGGCCGCAGTTTTTGTCTCTGTGCCACCAAACCGCACGTCATGGCGGATCTCAGTGCCAACCTGGAAACCGCACAGTAAAAGACGTGAAATTAAAGCAGAGCATAGCGCTAACGGGGGCTAATCACGACCCCCGCTTGTTATTTGATAATGTCTGGCCTGCAGCTCATTCTGCACTTCAAACGCAGATCCTTTTGTGCTGGCTTGAGTTCGACGTTGGAGCTGGCAGCTGGAAACCGGCTCGGCTGTGGTTTTTTCTTTTTTTTTTGTTTTGGGGGGAGGCCATCGTTAGCATCACATAAAAAAGCCTTTAGCATGTTTGTTTAAGGTTCACAATCAAATAAACAACCTGGACTCAGACTAGCACATATTAGTGATGATGCATGTTCTGGTCTGCGTGACCCGGCGCTCGGTCCCCTTGTTCCCAGCTCCGGCCCGCATGGCTCCATACCATTTAAAGCTTTATGCTGATTTATTACCTGTTATGCCCATGTACAGTGCTTTTCTTTCTTCCACCGCAACATGTGGTTCTGACTACGACTGTTTTCCAAAGAGTCGAACGGATTGAGTGGATAACACCAGCATTTTTGGAAAATCCTCAAACTTTTTATCCTTGTTTATGGAGCTGTGGTCGTATCCAGTCTTGCTTGGAGACTAACTGTATTTAAAAAGGTCAGTTTGGGTTATGATGGCATTCAGCCTCAATGATTCCAACAAATTGCAGTGAAATAAGATTTTTATCTCTTTGTGTGGATTGTAAAGTTTTTGACTGATTTGATCAAGATCGTGTAAAGGTCTGAAAATATTTTCTGTTTGTAAAGTTAAAGTCAAAATTTAACAACAATAATTTGGGATTTTTTTATCTGTTAAAGCAAAAAACAACAAGCTTATGTTATTGGTTAATTTATATATGAAATTTCCCAAACTAAATATTTAGTTTACAAACTAACTGTCTGTTAACAGCCAGTGAATTTGCCTGTTAGCTTGCTAAATATACTGATTGGGGCAAAAATATTAAGATTCCAGACTCAATATTTAGCTTTCTAACTAAATAAAAAGCTGGATACGACCACAGCTCCATAAACAGGGATAAAAAGTTTGAGGATTTTCCAAACATTTAGTCTTAGTTCTGGCTCCTCTCTTTAATGTGTTTAACCACTTTTAAAAAAAAATAAAGAAAGTACTACTACTGTTTGTGCTCCCAGTCAGAGTAGCAGAAACTCTGTCGTTTAAAGAAAACTGGACCTTAAAGACAATCGTCCAGTTTGTGGTCCTGCAGATAATCTCATCTTTTCTGATCATCCATGGAGTTCAGCTGAACAAAACAGAAACCAGAGCCACTTTCTTTCTCATTTAGCTCCATAAAAGTCCTTGTATGTTTGCCTGTGAGTTTGGCTTGAGGTTTGGTCACAGCGCCACCAGCTGGGCGTTTTCCAACTTTCTGCCTGAAACAGATAGTCGCTGAGGAGCTTTACAATGTGCATGTTTGGTTTCCTGAAGCATGCATCAAATTGCAAAAACAAGACTGTGTTTACTTCACTGTTGCATGTAAAACTGGGATTTCTTCTTTTTACTGCTGTGGGTTGGAATAAATTTAAATGCGACTGATGGAAAAACCAATAATCGGGTATTTAAGATGCCAAAAAGACCCAAAACAGAGAGAGCTCTTAATCACTGCAGCTGGATACAACAGATAGATATAAAACATTTGCAAAGATTCATAGTTTTCAGGAATATCCTGGTTTTACTCTCATGCTGGGGAGGTTTAAATTTTAAGGGTTGAGTTGGACTTCACTGTAGAAAGTTAAAAACATTCACAAAATAGTTTACTTTATCACACAGTACTGATCTGCTGGTCCTTTTTTTTAGGTTTGACAAAATTATTGGTTAAATTTTAGGATCTTTTAGAGAATTTACTGGAATGTGAAATGGAAATGTTGACCTTTTCCAAACGCCTTTTTCCAAACAATTACATAGAGAGTCATGAAGGTTGGGAAACACTGAACACATTTTTGTTTCCCAGAACTGTTTAGTAAATAAACTTCAGATTTATGTCAGAAAAGGGTAGAAATAATGATATTAACCATCTCTGTCTCAGAAGGAATGGGTGTAAAATGAAATGCTGATACAAACTATTTTTCTACTAGCTGGATTTTCATTGTAAAACTGCACCACTGGTCATGATTCCAATTTGTACAATTTCACACAAATTCACACGAGTCACATGATCAACTACCTGATATTACTACTGGCAGAAACGACAAAGAAGACAACAGGAAGTGGTAGAAGTTTGATATTGAAGTTTTCGTGAATAACAAATTTATTGTTATTCCATTCTTAAATAATGGAAACACCATAATTCCAAAAAAATGGAAATGCAGCTACTATCAAATCTGCGAACTAGAATACATTGTAGATGCAGAAATCCAGCCAGGTGAGTATTTTATCGAAAAAAGCACAAGAACTGAGGTATTTTAAAATTCAGCTGCGTCTCTTTGTATGTAAGATAAATAAATGTTATTCATAATTTAATCCACACTTTAAAGACAAAATTTAAATGCAAAAAGATTGTCCCGGAAACTCAAACAATGACGAAGAACATGATGAGAGAAGACATGAAGAGTCATGAAAGCTCCATGCTAGGCGATCGTAACAAAGAGCGGCGTCTGGTTGGACAAACTCCTCATCAGCAGCAGCACCAATCTGCGACCAATTAAACTTCACCAGGAATCAGTGCAGCACAAAATCAGGTCAGGGGAAAAGATTTGACACTTTCTGCTTCCTTTGCATCCTGTTCTCAAAAAAACCTTCAAAATGCTCTGACTTCTGCAGTAAATCTGATTCTTTTTAAACTGCAGCCAAACGAGGTGAAGCCAGAGCAGCAGCTTCTCCATCCAAGCCGGACCCGAATCATCACACCTGATCTGATACATGAGTTATGATGTTAAAATGTGAAAATATGTAGCAGAGTGATCTGGAGTCCCTATGCTGTAAAAGCATCGTATAATCCGATCTCTGCAGCCAACCATCAAAGCAGCGATACATCACCCAGAATATTTACCTGACACTCGACCTGGAGGACTCTTCTTCTTCTTCTTCTGGCCAAATGATGGACGAGTTCCCAAAAATCCTGCGGGTGGCGGACCTGGACCGCCATCTGAGGATGGAGAACACCTGAGACGCATCAGCAGAGCCAGAAAACGTTTTTCCTCCCGATGTTTGAAGAATCACTGGAGGAAAAACAAGTTTACCATTTTATTTATTTATAAAACAGGATCATGTGAAGCCTTATTAAAATAAACTCCTCTTGTTATGGACTACTGTTTACATCTGGAAATTTTGCGCATGCACTCAACGCTGGAAGGCGAAAAGGCGATTCTTTGCTTCTCATCCATAGCCGCACTGCTGCGGTGGAGCAAAACGTTAACTAAATGAAAACCTGGAGATGCAGGTATTATTAATTTAGTACTTTGTGCCACAGCAAAGGGGAAAATAAAGCAGAAAAACTGTTGAACTCAAAAACCACTTTTTTCTGTCTGTCGGCTACGCTACACACAGACTCGTTGCCATAGCAACTGACAACAACGCTACTTTATGTTTCAGGATTCAACACCAAAAACCATGCAAACATTTCTCACACTGTTTATTTTGCTATTATTGAAAAATGATTGCTTGCTGTGGTAGACTAGCTACCGCGGCTATTAGCTAAGATAACACAGATTAGCTAAGCTAACAGCGGTGATTAGCCGCTTATTAGATTAGCTGCTCTACTGATGATGTGTCAGAGTTGGTGTGTGGGTCAGCTGTTTTTTATTTTTTAACTGAACCGAAACACAACGAATTCCACATCACATCTACATGCTAAGGTTGTCACAGTCAAGCTAGCATAACTCGCATACTTCCCTCTCCCTCACTATTTTTTCCATAATTAAAACTTTTCCTGACGTGTTATCTAGATGTTATAGTGTTGACAATTAGTAGCAAAGCACTGCGTCCCGTTTTCTTTTATAGATCACACATATATTTTAGATTTAGGACATTATATTGACAACTTGACAGCTAATGCTAGTCATTGCAGGCGAGCAGCTTTTTGCCCTCCAGCAGGGAGATGGTGTGGGATCTGGCACACATAACGTTACCCTTTAACAGGTCTACAGATCGTTTTTGACTTGTGGTCAAAGGCCCAACAAAATTATTTCCTGAGCTATAAATGGATCCCGAGCCACACATTAGACCGCCCTGATTTACAGAAAAGGATCATGAAATGTTCTGAAATATAGAGAAATTCATAACTTTTAAGACTCAGCTAATACAAATCAGTCAATTAAGTTTATTTGTAGAGCATATTTACAACAGCTCAAAATGCTTTACATCATAAAAACACAAAAATAAAGTCATAAAAACGTCTTACAGCCACCAATTAAAAAACCAGAAACAAATATTACATTTGGACTAGTGTTATCATGAAAATAATAAATATCTTGATAAATGTTTCATTTATTATGGCTCAACTATAAACAGGTGGATTCTATCTATCTATCTATCTATCTATCTGTGATGCTAACAATGCTAACGATGCTACCAACAGATCAAACGCGGTTCACCGGAGGTGAAACGATGGGAACCGCAGAGAGAAAAGATAGAAATATTTGACCTTCATAGTTTTCATGTCCCATTTTTCTCCTCCGCCGTTTGTCTTCCTCTCGCCTGTCAGAAAAAAGACGGAATAAAAAAGCAGGACTTGGCAGAAAGAGGGAGAGAAAACGACTGCGGCTCCTCGCCAGCGTCTCGGCTAACGCAACAACAGACACCATCAGCGGCGGCGCCTGAACCGTTTCCAGCTCCATGTTGGCCCGCAGAACCAGAACCACGGAGGACAAAAATAACCTGAACCGACTGTTCAGTTTATCCCCATGATGTGTGAATAAAATGTGTTTTCCAAACATTAAATCAAAGTAGGATTTGAAAAGTCACTTTCTACTCGAGCTGCACTGATCTGAATTTACCTCTGATTCGCTTTTTAAGTCAATTAATCAAATTCCATCGTTGTCAACTTTATTGCAATCATCATTCAACTAAAAAACCCAACCTGGGTTAGATTACATGAAAAATAAATATTTGGATAAAAGTGTTTAACTGAATTATTATCCACTTGATTTGGGAAAAATGGTCAAGTGGCAAATCTCAGGTTGTGATTATATTATTGCTTTGGGTGCTAAAATGGCCTAGTCAAAGTCCAAATTTCAACCTTATTTTCAGTCTTATTTGAAGACAAAAGTAAAACTGAAAATAAGAATAATAAAAAATAAAAAAAATCGAAGTTAGCGCCTTATATTTATCACTGAAGCCAGATTGGAGATTAGATTCAGCCTGAGAAATGATGCGTTTAAAGCAGTCGGAAAACTGGAACGCGGATCTGGGAATAACAGAGATTACTGTCATGAAGTTAACAAGATTTACTGACGAATAGCGTTCCCCCCCCACCCCCAGAGCAGCCATGTTGGATGTTTTAGGAATGAAACTTAAAACTTCAGGAGGTTTCTCAGACGTTTTTATCTAACTTTGAACTTGTAAATATAAAAATATATTGGAGAAAAAATGGGCAAAAGTGCAAATAGTCTCTTTTTTGGGCATAGAAAAATTTAAATTGAATAATTTTTATGAGTTTAAAATGGACCAAAAATATTTCCTGCTGCACTATTTCCCACAAATCCACCAGTAAGCCAGTAAAATATCTGCAGGACTCCAGTTGGATTATCTTCAAAGGTTTTTATTTTGTAGTTTTGGTTTATTTACTCTAAATTTGGCCAAACATGAAAGAAAGGAGTTTTTCTGGTGCATCTTAATGGCTGATAATAATAAACACTGCATGTTTAGTCCAAACTATCTCGCAGTTTATTCGTTTGTCAGTTTGTGTGTAATATAATTGAGCTGTATACATGATGTAATATTTTGACCCAGGATGATTTATCTGATATTGCACAAGTAAAGCTTGCATGACAACATGTGAGTTTTCTTCCTTTTTTTCTCCAGAGCGAATAAAATCTCTTCTTTTTCCCCCCCACCAAATAAATATTTATCACTTTTTTAAGAGACGAAATGGGAAATTTTTCCACAACATGGATGTGTCGCTCTGTAAATGTGTATTTTTATATTATCACAGATTATTCTGGGTTCAGATGTGCAAAAGCTTTAAAAAAAAATCATGAAAAATATGCCAATTTCAGACAATTTGATTAATTTCACAAAAACTGCAATTTCATAACTTTTCTTCTCATGCATGTTTCTTTGAACATGTAAGATTTTTGCTTTTGTTTGTTTTATTTTCTGATGACCACGAAATAATCTGACAAGATTAAAACAAGCTGCTATTGTTTTAAACATATGGGATGGTGTGAGTTCTTTCTCAGTCATTTCATTGCTGGCCAACAGGGGGCGCAGTTGGTAGCGCTGTTGCCTGGCAGCAAGTTTCTGATTATTTTCTGTTGCCTGATAACTGCTGGAGAAAAACATGCGCCATGTGTTGCAGTGTGTTTTGGTAATATCACAGAATAACAGTATTGTTAGTTGTACGCCATTTTAGATTAAAAAAGTATAACATTTATTTTTCTTCAAAAAAAGAAAAAAGAAAGAAATTAGAAATTTTGAGATTAATCTCAGAAATTGTCCAGAAAAAACTCCAAGTCAAAAATGTCTGCCAAGAAACTCAGGAAATTTCTAGAAGTTCTACTAGAAATGTATATAAAAACAAGTTTTTTTCTACACTTTTTGCTGATTAATTTCAAAATTTCAGATTTTTTTTCTTGCATATTCCCACTATTTGTAGCTCAACAAATTCAAAAATTTTCTAGAAAATTTCTAAAATTAATCTAAAAAAAATTTTAATACTTTTTTGTCTCAAATTTTTGACTTTTGGAGCTCAGCAATTGCCAAAGTTTTACTGGTAATTTTTTTTAGATTTATGTCAAAAATTCTGTTTTTCTCGTTGAATATTTTCGACTTTTGAAACTTTGAACTTATCACAAATTGTCAACTTTCAGAGCTCAGAAATTTTCACGTTTTTTCTAGATATTTTTTTGAGATTAGTCTGAAAATTTCTGAGCTTTTTGGCATAAATGTTTTCATTTTTTCTATCTACAGTAACTGTAAAACGCCATCGTAGTTCTGAGATTCAGAAACACCAGTTGATTAAATATTCACCAAACCTTAAATTTATTCACCCAGAAAATAAATTAAATGATCAAGGACAGACGAGGAGAACTTGAAAGTCATCTTTTATTGCACGATAAAAGATCACACATACCATGTTTTGACTTGTCAGATTGGTCCACATGGGAATATAGAGCGCTATAGATAACAATAAGAAAGAAAAGTAACCAAATGAGATAAAAACCCCATGAAGTCCAGATGATTTATGTTTTCTAGCTATGATGGGTTTGCAGCGTCAGGGTCAGACGCTTCCTTTGACCTTTACATTGCACTTTGTTCAGCAACGCCATCCTGACTGAGCGGTGAGTTTATTCAGACACCAAACTGCATTTGAAACTGTATTCATCACCGACTGAGGTTTTATCGATCCAAGGCCTTAAGGTAGACCTCTAAAGAATAAAACAGGCACAATAAATGGATAAAACTTTCAGATTTGATGTTTTAAAGATAAAATTTACATGGGAAAATAAAACAAATCAAAACTGGGAGAAGATTCTGGTCTCTGCTGTGAATCTGGTAGAAAACAAGAACCTGACCCAAGATTTTTATCTGAATATTTAAAAATAACGAAGAATATTTAAAGGTGAGCTGGACTAAATCTATTTTCTCAATGTGAGGTTTTCCAGATGTTATCCTTTTAAGCCGAAACACGAATAAAAGCTGCAAAAATTTAAAAAGCGAACTCAAAACGAAAGCTGAAGGATGGATGAGGAAACGCACAACCTACCTTCTCATGAATTTAAAATCGTATTTTAGTTGATTCTGCAGCCAGTTTTTTCTTCTGGGTCTGAATAATCTTTGTACGACGGAGTTTAAAGCCAAAATAAGAAAAAATAAAATCTAAAATTACGAGAATAAAGTCAAAATAAAGCGAGAAAAGTCGTGAAATTACAAGAATAAAGTAATAATCAAGTTTATTTGTATAGCAAAGTCGAAATAAAACAAAATTTCTTTATTCTCATGTGAGTTTATTCTCATAATTTTATGGGTTTTTTATTATTATTTTCTTAGGATGGTGCTAATGCTCCGTCGCATCTCTCTGTATATTTATTATTTTCAGCCACCTTGGTGCCTAATGCGAACAAGTATTGAGAGCATAAAGGAAAAAAACCCAGCTGGACATTTCCAGCTTCCAGCCTGAGATTATCTGTCAGGCGACAGAAACGCAGATCCGTTTAATTTCCATGTGAACCAAAATGCTTCTGTATTTCAGGGTAACAAAAACAGCCATCAATCAGTCGTGAGACAACAATGTAAAGACAAGAACTGTACAATAAATACATCATCTCTGATCAGAGTTTTACACGTTGAGGTGACCTCCATGAAAAAATAAACACTGTTGACAGAAAGCACGTGGTTGCCACGAGTCCGTTTCAAGTCTTCACGCGAGAACAGGAAGTGATGCGCAGCCGCAGCTTCATCTTCTTTTAAAAAATGAAATGAACAGATTAGATGAAACAGAAGAAAACAGAAGGCATCGTGCAGCTAAGGAATGCAGTGAGGGTCAAACTACCGACTTAACAGATGCTACTTCATGTTCCTGTGCGGTTTTCCTGCCGATGTCTGAATTTCAGAGTTGAATTTAACCTAAAAGTGCGCTTTTAATTTAAAATGTGGTTATGCAGTGTAGCTCTGAGTAGTCAGTATCTTAACTGCAGCAAATTCAAATTGAAAAATACTTTACTTATCCTAAATGGAAACTAAGTGCTGTTGTAACTCATACAAATTCAAATGCATCAAAGTTTATATTATAGATGGCGATGGCTATCTACAAAAGATTTCCTGTAGCAGTCTGATACAGCAAATTTGAAGAAGCCTCTGACTGAAGAAACTGTTTTCTGAAGAGGATGTTCAGAGTTCTTCTGGAAACATGTAAACATATGATCCTAGCTTAAAGAATCAGTTAAGAGTAGGTATTATAAAGAAAAACTTGTATATACGCGTTTCACATCAGTCAACATTGATAATTACTGATCAGGTTTTTTTGTTGTCCGTCTTAAATATCTGAAATACTGCCGAATTGGCAGTGTGAGCTTTCCTGTTTTATCCCATTTTCATTCTACTCCATTGATTTTTATTTTTAAGCAGTTAAGAAGCAAAACCTTAAAGTGCTGCAGCACCAGTTACTCAACAAGTTGTTGCTAGGTAACCAAAGAGTGAGTGAGTTGCTAAGTAACCAAAGAGTGAGTGAGTTAATTGATTCCACCAACCTAGCTGATCTATTGATATTGATCATGTGTTTATTGCAATACATTTTATTTATTGTCCAGCCCTAGAAGTAAATGTCAGAATTTATCGCATTGTTTACCATTTATCATGAAAAACTTTGTCATAATAATTTTTATTTATTTTAACATTAAATGTCAGTTACTTAAAAAAATTATTTAAAATGTTTTTACCATTTTCTTCTGGGGCTTTTTTTCACAAGAGCATCAGTATATCTGTACATTTGAAAATATTGTTTGTTTTTTAAACCCAGTTTAGATACACTTATTCTTTTCTCCTGGTGAAAAAAAGAGTTTAGATATAAAAATAGTGAAAAAGAACAAACAACTGGCAAATGCAACTCACACATTTATGCTAGATTAGCTTAAATGAATATATTAAATGGATTTGGTTGTCATGCCAGGTTTGCCAGGGGAAATAAATCATGTTTTACTTTTAAGTTGTTTCAGATGGTAAAGTAGATGACTTTATGAATATATTGCTCTTTCTCACTTTCAACTACACGCAAGATACTGACTGCTCAGAAATACACCACACAACCCCACTGTAAAAAGAAATAATAATAATAAAAAAAGAGTTAAGTCGATTTGTATGAAAACTACAATGGAGTATTAGGACCATAAAAAATAAGGAACAAAGGAGTAAATTTCCACCAAAAAAAACTTCTTTGAAAAGTCAAAATATTTACTAGAAATAATTCAAATTTGGAGATTAATCTCAGAATTTTTCTAAAAAAAAATAAAATTTTTAAATAAAAAAATTATAACCCCCACCCCTGATATTTCTAAGTTTATAAAGTCAAACATTTGCAAGAAGAAATTCAAAATATTTTAGAAATATTTAGAAAAATATTAAAAATAATAATAATAATAAAAAAAACACAAGGAAAAAGTAGACAATTTTAAACATTGAAAAATGTTCCGACTTTGAAAAGTTAAAAACTTTCCACTTTTGAAACTCGGAAATTTCCATGTTTTCCAGAAAATTTGAGGATAATCTCAAAATCTGAGGGCTTTCCAGTAAATTTTAAACTTTTTAAACTCAGAATTATCTGCAATTTTTCTAGAAAATTTATGAAATTAATCTCACAATTTGAGTTTTTGTAGCTAAATTTTAGACTTTTCAAAAGATTTTTGGTCGAAATTTACCCCTTTTTTCTTTCTTTTTAAATCTACATTATCCCTAATAACGCTGCCATAGAAAAAACAAGTCACATGCTCCTTCCACTACCATTATTAACGATCTCTTATTTGGTGACCCCGTCGCCATGGAAACAGGACGAAATGTGCAAGTGAAGCCCACATGAGGGAAAGTGTTTGAACTTTAGAGGCACTGATACGCAAACGTTTGTGCTTTGAGGGACGACTGATTGGCCTTTTAGGAGTCGATGTAGTGAGTTAAAAACTGCGGCTTGATTTGTTTCTGTTGGGTCTCCATAAAAAAAAAAAAAAACGCCACCAGATGGGGGAGATGTAACAGACCAGCTATACAAAAACATACTAGCTACAAATAAGGCATTTTACTTTGAAGAATACAATGAAACTGAGGAGAAATAATATTTGGTGAAAGTTTGGCAAAAAAAAAAAAAAAACTAACAAAAAAATATAATAAATTATATGGAGCCACAAACTTGTGACAAGGCAACAACAATGGATTTTTTCTTTTTTTGTGACCTGTCAGGACGAAACACAGCAAAAAGTGTGCGCATGCATGCACACATCCAAACTTTCTCCCAGTCGCTCGCACGCCGCAACGGAAAAAAAAAATAAAATAAAAAAATAACAGGTTCACACAAAGACGCTGTGCAAAAAAACAAAAAGAGACGTTTCCATGGATGAAAACCGGAGATACGGAAAGCCGTCGACGGAAACATTTCCACCCTGTCGTGAAAATCGGAGTAGAACCAGCGACTTGCATCCTTTTCATGTACAGTACAGTCGGTTTGCTTCCCAGCGGAAACAGGAAAGAGATACATGAAGCACTTAAAAAAAAGACAGCAATGTACAGCGAGAGATTTACAGATGAAATATTACATGTTTGAACTGCAATCTGAGGAAACAACGAGGCGTTCAGTCTCTTTTTCTCTTTTCTAAAATCAGGACAAAACCTCAAATTGGAGCTTCAGATCAAAATTCGAGTCTTTTTGCACTTTTCCCAATGATTTCAGGAGGAAAACTCACCCTCTTCTACCACTGTCTGTATCTACAACTGCCTGCTGCTGCCCCCTGGTGGCCGGGCTGAGCTCCTGATTGGACTGGACCACTTTTTTAAAGGGGAAGAATCTCCCAAAGTGACTCTGTGGCTTGATCCGAAACAAATCCCATGATTGTTCTTTGCTTTTGAATTAAAGAGCAGGAGTTAATTTAGCTTTTCATGTTAGCAGTGGAAAAATGATCAAAATAAAGTTTAAGGTGCAGCCTTTTAGTATGGAAGAAGATTAGTGCCATAAAAAAAATCAAAGTTTTTTCTCAGAATTTTGACTTTAATCTCAGACAATTAAAATCAAAATATTTTTTTTTCATGTGGCACTAATTCTCTCCCGTATTTTAGTGTTGTGTTTTGTCACAATATACGTTTTACCTAAAAAACAATAAGAAAACTCGGTTTTAATTAGCTTTGACTGCACTTTTAAATGATTTTTTAATTAAAAATTTTGAACGCAGGAACTTTAAAAGACATTTTTCTGCAGCCTTTTATGATTCAGCGTCAATCAAATCTGTCTGGGATTTTATTTCAGATTAATTCGGATGGCAGTTTTTCTTTTAAGTATTGCACACGTTTTACACTGCAAAAACAAACAAAATCAACAGTTTTTTGTCTAGTTTCTAGTGGAAATATCTTTGTACACTTGATTAAGACAAACTAAATTATATGTAACTTTTCAGCAAGATGTAGAATCCTAGTCTCCAAACGTTTTGCCAAAATTGGCTAATTTAAATTATTAGCGTTCCACAAAATAAATTAAATTAAAAATGCAAAAATTTCTCACTTTTTTAATTTTATAGTAAAACTTCTATAAAATCTGTAAATCATTAAAAATAAAAATTGAAAATTTCCAAAATTTTGGGGTCGTCAATTGTTTATTTCCTTGATTAAATTTTTACGACTCTTGACCAGAGGGCCCAACAAAATCATTTCATGGACCACAAATGGCCCCCGGCCCACTCTTTGAGCACCCTGTTTTAAGTAAATAATTCCTAAATATTGGTGAAAAAAAATACTAGTTACAGGTGAAACAAGAAATTTTAACTTATAATATGCGCAGATTATTTCAGGACGTTTACATCAATATTAAGGAATTATTGCCCTAAAAAAATGCTAAAAAGTTACTTATAAGTTAATTTGGTCTTAATTCAAACTTATGATTATATTTTCAGTAGAAACCAGATGAAAAAAAAGTTTTGGTGTGATGTTTTTACAGTGCAGAGGAACCATTTTGGATCGCTCCCTTCCTTCGGTTCTCCCTCCTGTTTTCAGTCTGGATGCGGGATGATGGGAGGAATACGGAGATTATTTAACTCTACTCGTGTTTTCTTTTCTTTTTTTACAGTGGAGTGGAGAGGGTCGGGGGGGGTTCCTGGTATATAAACAAGTTGAATATAATCATCATCATCATCATCATCATAATAAAAGTCTTTACATGGACGTTGACTTACAGACTCGGCACAAACTTTACACGGCTGCTCAGCGGAGAAGAGAGCAACTTACTACACTGCAAAAACACAAAACCTTACCAAATATTTCAGTCTAGTTTATAGTGGAAATATTTTATTACACTTAAAATAAAATAAATCTAATTTATAAGTAACATTTCAGCATAATATAGGAGCTTGTTTCAAGTAAATGATTCATACTGATAAAATAATCCACCAACTGAACTGGAAACTTTTCATCGTATTAATAACTTAAAACTTGGTGTTCAAAGTGAGGCTCAGGGGCCATTTATGGCTCCTGGACTGACCTTTTGTGGCCCCAGACTGCAATTCAACAATAATACAAATCTACAATTGAAATCTTGTTAAAATACAAAGTGTTTCATTATTTTGCGCAGATGAAATCTATCCAGTTCCAAACCTGAACTGACAAAATGATTAGTATTTATCCAATAAACACCTGATAAATATTTATTTGAATAAGAAAAATCTGCAAAACCACAATCAGGTTTTGGCTCCACAATTATTTAAAACAAAAAAGGAAATCTGACTACTTCATTTAAAGCATTATGTTTAGAGCTGAACCGATCCGATATTAATATCTGTATTGGTCCAGTTCGGGTTGATGCAGGGTATCGGTAACAATGTGTCGGATCTATTCAGTCTAATTCTATGCTTTATTATTTATTTTACATTATACTTAGGATTCCTAACTGAACTTTCTGATCCATTTGAAGGTTTTTGTAGTTTATTTTTAAATAGTTCAGTTTCTTTATTATTTATTCTGTTCTACTCCACTGCTCTGACTGAACAAATTGAAGTTGTTTTTACATGTTTCACCAAACGTGTGAAGATATTTATTTATATATTTCAGTGTCAAATTAATTTGTAATTCTGTACATTAATGTATGTGTTTAAAAAAAAGGAACTATTTAAGTCAATTCATTTTTTTTTCTGCCTCTGATCGACTGAACCTCAGATATCGGTCTTGGTAAAAACTGGATCGGTGCGTCCATAATTACACCGCAAAGGTTTTTTTGGTCCTCAAGTCCAAAAAGTTTGGACACCCCTGATGTAAAACAAGCTCTTATTTCTTCCTGAAAAGTTTGTCATCAGTTAGTTTGTTTCATTTTAAGTGTGATTGGATATTTGCGGTAGAAACTAGACAGAAATATTTGGCGATATTTTGTGGACATTTTGTGTTTTTGCAGTGAGACGCGGGGAGACGATGTCCTATGCCGCCTCGCCGTCCCGTCTGTCCACCTCGTCCCCCGTCTCCTCTGACCCGTCCTCCTTCTCCTCCGGCACCGCAGCTTTTTCGCCGTGGCTGATGGAGTCCGGTTCCGCCCGGCCGGCCCGGCTCTCCTCGCTCGGCGGCGAGGCAGACGAGGACGCGGAGACGGTAACTGTACTTTCTCTCTCCTCCGCATCTCCCGCCTTCCCCCTCTCTCTCTCCTCCTCCTCCCTCGCCCGTTTCCTCCTCCGTTTGGGGCTTCCCGGCACGCCATCGGCGCCGCCCGGCGCCATGGCGGGCAGCGCCATGATGCCGCCGTGGGGGAGGAACATGTGCGGGTACAGCAGGCCGTGCGACACGCCGGGGATCAGGAAGGGGTTGAAGGTGTGATGCACTCTGCTGGTGGAGGTGATGACGGCCGCCGCCGCCGCCTCCGCCGGCCGCTTGGCGCCCTCTGCTGGCTTCTCCTTGTCGGCGCCGCTCTCTCGATCAGCGGCGGCGGTCGTCGATGACGGGCTGCCTGCCTCTGATGCTGCAGTTGTCGTGGTGACGGTGGATGCAGAAGCGGAGGCGGAGGAGTGCGGCGGCGGCGCGTGCGCCATCATGGTGCCGACGCTGAACAGGGCGTGCTGCGGGATGGCGGTGGCGGCGCCGTGCGGGTGCGGGATGCCGTGCAGCATCATGGGCAGCATGCTCAGCCCGTTCTTAGCGTCGTCCGCTGCTGACCCGCCGCTCCCCGTGGGGAATCCGTGTGGAAATCCGGCCGCCATGATGGGGATCCCGGGGATGGCGCCGCGGAGGTTCTGCAGGGTCACGATGGAGTCCATGCTGCCGATCAGGCCGCCGTTCATGTAGAGCGGCGGGCCGAGGCCCGGGGAGGCGGAGTCCGACACGGACAGCAGCGGCTTCGGCATCTCGCTGCGCGGCCGTCGTCCGCGGCGACGTGAACCCGGGTCCCGGTTGACCGGTTCCGTCAGGATCCGAGAGAACTTCCCCTCAGGGAGGAAACCCTGGAGCAAGAGCCGAGGAACATCAAGAAACTTTTAAACTTCTGAGATAAAAACATTCACTTTAGTATGTTATTTATTACTGATACTAATTTTTTGTGATAACATCCACATTCAGCAGGGAAACAATAAATTACAATTTACACTACACACCTACAAAACACTAA
>NW_015117290.1:0-20212 GCF_001443285.1 Poecilia latipinna
TGGGGTGTTTTTTTTAATTTTTGTTTAAAAACACTTTTTTTTTTTTTTTTTTTTTTTTTTTTGCATCTATTAAATTTTCTACATTTGACAGTGACTGGAAACTTTGGCTGAGTTCATGTTTTCACAGCATCCTTGCTCGGGAAACACACCGGAAACATGTTGAGTTCACTATCTGTTCTCAGAACCACAATGACACCAGAACCAACAGCAGGAGACTTTTATATGTCATTTATATGACTTTTGGTGTCACAAGTTGTTAAATATTCTTCAAATCAAATTTTAGTCACATCCATCTCCACTGAGTTTTGTTCCCGGGTGAGGAGATTGTAGCTTTAACTGCATTGTTGTTTGGAGTCGCATGCATTTTTCCACTTGCGAGTTTTCTCTGTATGGATTTACAAGTAGCTCACTTGTTGATGATCTTGAGTTTGTCTCCTTTATCAAAACCCAGGTCTCCTTCATGTTTGGGGTCATAGCTGTAAATGGCCACCCCGATGTTATCTGCAAGAAAAAAGCATTCATAGTTTTAGTCCTATGGCCAGTGTTCAGAGCACTGCGCGTCTTTGAACGGTTCTGATTGGTTTTCTACAAACACAGCAGTGATGGCAAAGCTGAATCTCAGCCTCCTTGACCCGTGCAGCATAACATTTCTGTCATGAAATGTCTTACAAGTATCACTGTTTCCTTTTGGAACAGAATTTTTGTTGAACTAAGTTAAGACGTATTTTAGACAAGTTAGAAATATGTTGTTGTTTTTTTCTTAATCGGTTCTTCACTAGCTTTTAACATATTTAATAAGAGGAAGGCAGTTCTTGTTTTTTTGGGGGGGAGGGAATTTTCTCTGATGACCTGGCTCCTATACTATTTTATTCAGTATGTCATCAATATAAATACATAAATAGAAAATATTTCTTTTACAACTAAACAAATTAAAATATGCATCTTTAGTTAAAACCTCTGTAACAAAATAAAGTTTATATTGTTTCACGTTCTGGTAAATGCAAAAACCCAAGCACAAAACGTGAGTTTAATAATTCAGATAATCAATCTTTTAAAAGTAATATATATATATATATATATATATAGCTAAACACAACTTTTAGTACATGACAAAATTTTTATATTTTCTATCAAAGAATATATTTTAAAAAATAATGTACACCTAAGGCCCAAGTAGGCTGGACTATTGTGATGACCATCCTCGCTGGATTTTCAACATTTGTTATGTACACGCCACAGTTATGCAAAACATTATTGGCTACATCCTCACAGGTACGAAGAAGACAAAATTTAGCATGACTATTCTTTTATTACAGGTCCAGTTTTCAGATTCTTGTGCCGGTTTCTTGTTATAAGTTTCAAGTTTTTAACCTCTTCACTTGCGGAGGAGCCTCTAGATTGCTTCGTTCTCCAGTATACAGGAGATACGTTGACTTTTGTATTAACCAGATCGCTCCAGTCCAAATGCAACAATAACTTGGATATTATGTATAGAATTGGATTTAGTTGTCCCCAAAATGGGGCAAATAATTGGGGAAATACAGGAGGCTGACAATGGACATGTGGAACACGAGCCGTCGAAAGGAGGCATAAGGTAAATTAAATTCTATTCATAAAATGTTTGAAAATTTGCATATATTTGTTTGCCAATACTTGGACTGACTGAAATAAAGTACATTTGACTTGTAAACTACATTTCATTTCAAACTTAAATCCCCAGGAAGTTGAATATTTCCAAGCGTCAACATGGTAATCGAGCAGTCGGCTAGATCCGTAGCTTTCATTTTAAAGAAAACGGAGAAAGGAAACTTGCGTGGACAGAACAAGGTTGGAGGAAAGTGGAAAATGCCGAGTAAACAGATTCTGAAATGAGAATAATAATCAGTACTATCGTCCTTTAGGAATGAGAACAGTACTCGACAGGACGAAAAAGCATGTTCAACAAATTTATTGAACGTTACTTTTGCAGTGTTTCTCCCCTATCAGACGAATAAATTGACACATTTAATTAAACATACAAACTTTTTCGGTAACACTTTATTTGAAGGGGGGTGAATAAGACTGACATGACACTGTCATAAACATAACATAACACCTGTCATGAACATGAATAAGCCTTCATGAAAATTTATGACTGTTGTCATAAAGTGTCATTCGGTAAATTATGACAATTTAATACAAAGTTGACATTATTCAAAATGTCTTTGTTATGACAACTTGACATTAACCAAGAAATCATTGCTGATATAAATTTGTTATAAAAGTATTACTGATTGCACTTTAAAAATTAGGTAACTTTATGTTATTAAAGGTAAAGTTTAAACAGTAAACAGTTCATGACAGGTGTTACGTCATGTTTATGAAAGTGTCATAACAGTCTTATTCACCCCCCTCCCCTCTTCAAATAAAGTGTTACCACTTTTTCAAACACAAATAACACAAGAGAAGCTTTAATATGCTGCAAAGAGACAAAGTCAGGAGATATACCTGGTAAAGGTGACATCGGGGGCGTATACTGTGATGGATATGGAATCACCTGATCTGTGTACTGAAGGGACAAAAAAAAAAGAGGCATTATTGGACAAAGAAAGAAAACAATGTAAAACTTAAGCAGACACTCGTACGTTTCTGGTTTGGGTAACCAGCTCTTGGCGGTAATTGTCGTCCGTTTTATTTGTTTTTTGTTTTTTTTCTCTCTGCAAACCAAACGCCTCTGTGTTGTGTCACATGCAGGTGGTTTTCTCCTTAATTCCTAATCTAATGGGACATCTCAGTCACAGCGAGGAAAGAAAACACTGAGGGAATAGTTGTGCTCCTGCTTAATCACACGCACAAAAGACAGCTTCCCTTGCAGTTATGTAAGTTTATTCAACTCTGTTGTACCGAAGCGGATTGAAAAACATTGTACTGTATCATGTTTACTCAACGGGACTGAATGGTGGGAGCCCATGTAAAGTGAACACCTTCTGGCTTCAGCCATTTGAGCATTTTAAGAGCAAAGGTGACCTCTGCGTCCACTTACTGGATTGCAGGCCTGGGGAGGAATTGGACAGTTGCAGTGTTCGCAAATTTCGTCCAAGTTCTCCATCCATTCGCTGTCTGAGTCCGAACTGCAGGCGCACCCCATCTTTTCTGAAATTTCAAACGGACACGTTACTTCTTCAGATAACACAGTGAAAGATTTATATGCTCACTAAACAATTACTAATGCTTCATTGTTCAACAAAATAAACAAGGCAATTACAACATATTATTAGTATTATTGTTATTGTAACTAAGAAGGTTCTACTAACCGAAATCGTAAGTTTTTAGGACAACTCTGGCCGGTAAGAGGAAATGTTTTGACAACAAAATGGAGGACGACAGCGTTGAACGCTGAAACTTTTTGCGCTTTTGACTCGCTTGAAACACACGCTAGTTCGGAGCTCTCCAAATCCCCTCAAAAACCATTTTCCTCTAGGCTCTAATGGTTTTCTTTTAGAAACTCGCAGCAATGTTAATCTCGCATAATCTGTCGCCCGCATGTGCTACGTCTCGTATTTTCACACTAATGCGCCGTTTAAACCAGCTTTCTCAAGGCCGCTCTACTCCCGTGTTTGGCCGCTCATGGAAAAAGGGTCAGCGGGCTAATCGCAGCCGACGTCTGTCCCAGAGGCTTAAAGCCGTGAGAAATCTGCAAAGGTCTAAATAACAACCCGCCATTTGCAGCAAAGAGGTCCTTAGGATGAATCACAAGGGGGATCACCAGCATCTGAAGGCGTTCTTTTATTATCAGCTCTCCTAGGCTTTCTGGCCCACACTTGGGGAGTCACACAAGTCAGTATTTTCCACTGAGGGGGCTACCCTCTGCCTTTTTTTTTTCTTATCATTACAAGCAGCTGAAGGCCTTTTCCAAACAAACTGCTGAATGTTAACAGGATATAGCAGATATGAACACAACAAGCACTCAAGATCTCCATGTCGAGGACACTTTCAAATCAACTTTTGTAACAGTAAGAACCAAACTGAGACCGGAGGTTCGTTTTATGCTACCTTTGTTCAAATTATCTCTAAAATAAAATACCTTGAGAAGTTTATTGTTCTGTTTAACAGAAAAGACACGGTTGGTGGTTTACTACATAGAAAACGGACAGATAAATAAAGACTACACGGTAGAAAGGTTTTTATATTGATAATTTAGAGCAATACTTGTGTGTGATGATGTCATCAGCCTTTCTGAAACTTCTGCTTTCGCCTTATGATAGAGTAAATAGACAGAAATAAAAGACGGAACACAGCTACTTGGATAAAAATAATTTCTTAAGTCATTTTCCAGTTGGCTAAAGATTAAATATATTTCCAAAAAAAACAAAAAAACAAAGCAAGTACATATTTATGTCAATTGTATGCAGTCTTTGCTGGTAACAGCATGTTTAAACTCAAACTTTGAAGGTTGAAACCATCACAAGTCTTTTACTCACCTGTTAAATTAATTGAATCTATCCTCAAATGTCCAATAATGTCAGATTTCAGATGCCGCCATCAAGATTCCCTTTGTTCAGACCTGAATTTATTCTGCCGAGCTATATGTCGAGAGAGCAACTTTTTTACACACCAAGAGCTTGGGTGTGAAGATGTCATCATCCGCCTCTCTTATTATAACTAAGCCTGCAAACAGACTTGATGCGGTGTCTCGTACACACACACACAGACACACACGCGCGCGTGCGCGCATATGGAAGAGCGACCCAGAGAGTTTCCTGTCGTTGAAACTTTGAGGGTTGCTCTGCAGTCTGTTTAACAGGTGCTGAATGTGCAGCTGTGTGCAAAGAGGAACGTTATGGGCTCTAAGACGACAAAAAAAAGGGGGTCAGGACAAAGCCTTTATCCAGAAAATGAGAATGTTCCAATACAGTTAGAAAAGGAGGGCTTTGTAGGATGGTGGTGACGCTACGCTTGTGTATTTTTGTCTTGGTTCTCACCATGTGATGATGTGGGAGTCACTGGCCTTCGCAAGGTGCCCTACCAGCATGCAGCTGACACAGTAATCCCTGATTAATCAACACAAACAGAAATTTAAAATCACACAAGACCTTAATGAAACAGATCACATTTGCCCCCAAAGTGATACCACATAAGCATATTTGCAGCAGCTGCGCTTCCTCTGTTGTGGGTTAAAACTCTTTCTGGTTTAGTATCAAGAACACATGACTGCAAAAATATGGTTTCTCATTTAATGTCAATTAAAAAATAGCTTTGCCCTGACTTTTGTTTTTTTTGTTTTTTTAATCTAAAGTCCAATCAAATCAAATTTGACAAAACTGATTTTATGTATCATATCACCAAAGCATCACTTTCCTTTAAAATAAAAATAAAATAAACTTTGCATAACATGGATTTGTGAGGTCTCTCTCTCTCTCTCTGAGCCCCTGCATCTACACTTCTGAACATCTCAGGCTGCGGGTCGCATTTCTTCTCTTGTGGTGAACGGATGCTGCTGTAGAGCTTGCACTGGCAGGAAGTCAGTCCAAGTATCACAGATAGTGCACAGAAATATGTGCTCTGAAGGCTGCCACAGCTTAGATTGAGTCTCGCTCGCGACCAAAACCGCCCAAATTCTCTCCTTTTTTCCGTTAGAGTGAAATTCTGCAAAAAAACGTACTGAGGGTGTTTAAGTTTTCCACATCATGATACACTCCAGAGACTTTCTGGCAGCTGTTTTGAGTAAAACACCTAATATATGTGTGTAAACAATAGCAGAAATCCTCAAATCGGAGGCCTCGGCCAGCTCAGGGTGTTCCTGCTCCACATTTGTCACTGCTTCCAAACGTGGTTGGAAATCACATTCTGTTACGCAATCAAACTTAGATGCTATCGACGCACAGAAAGTTTTCCAGTCCTCCTACAGCCCGCTTTGTGATGCAGGTGCAGTCTTCTTTCATGCTGCCGATGCTTACTACTCGCACACGCCGTATCAGCTTGAGCTGAGAGCCGAGCATGCTTTATTTACTCCATGATATCAGCTTTAAAGGACGTGTTAGCTTTAGGTATGCTGAAGAAAGGTCAAGGGAGAATATCTGAAGGGCAAACCTGAGTGGCGTAAGAAACACAAAGGTAAAGAAAAAGGCTATTGAAGGTGCGATACTCAGGCTTCCCTCCAACTTCTTTCATTTGATATTCACCTTCACGTCTGGTTGTTCTGATTTCAAGTCACACATGAGGTCATGTGTCCTGCAGCACTCCACAGTATGAAGACTGTGTCTGCTCATTTTCCTCGGTAACAACAATCTGCCAAGGAATATTTTGTTTCATGTTCTACAAGTTGTATCTTACAGTGTGTCTGGTTCAGCACAAGCCTGCAGGAAATGAGCAACAACACATGAAAGAAAGAAGCAGGACACTTGTGTGCAAAATCTGTTTTTAGGCCAGATGATAGGGTTGGGGTCTGTGGTGATTTTTACTTGAAATAACTTTCAGGTTTTACGCTGTACAAGGTCATCTCTGATTTGTTTATCTTATTTCTAGGCAACAATAACAGATTAATAAAGCCTGGAAACCCGGGAAATGTGGTTAGTTCAAGTAAAATATTGAAAATGATGGGTGGTTTAAACTTTACTGTGAACTTGAATGTTAGTGGGGGGAATGTAATACCACTTACAGGATTTCATTACAGTCTGGGAAAGTCTGGAATAATAAGCATTTTCCTGGTCAGGATAAGCATGGAAAAATAATATAGAGTGTGGAAAACATTATATGTCAGTTAGATTCCCATCCATCCATCCATCCATCCATCCATCCATCCATCCATCCATCCATCCATCCATCCATCCATCCATCCGGGAATTTAAGTTACTCTTATTATTATTAAACACTTTTATGCAAGAAAGAAAGCAATCCAGCCAAGGTATTTTCTTTTATACTCGCATGCATAGTAGATACATTTACATCAGTACTTAACAACCAAAAATCTGCATAGAACTCAATGTTATACTTTTAACTAAAATACATCAACATACGAGAAGCAAAAGTAATCAGTCGCGCATTTGTTTCTTAAGTATAAAGCAAATCATTCATCTTGGGTGGGAGTGTGTGCTCAAGGGGGGAAAAGCAACACTTGGTCAGCTTTATACAGTCAGTGCTCTGCAGCATCTCAACATGTCACTGGGAAACAAAACAGCCTGCTGGCTCTTGTCACAGCCGTGCTGAGGTTGAAGGGATATTTTTGGTCCGTGAGGGAGAGGTGTAAAACAAATCATGAGGGTGACCTCCTGCTTTCTGGTGGAAACTGATGAAGGCTTAAAGAGTGCTGCTGTGTGAGGGGACGTTGTATAGCATAGAAACTCGCTGAGTTCCACCAGGCCCAACAAATACACACCGGCTCTGAGCTCTTTGATTTCATTAAAGCATGTGACAGCCTGAAAGGATCCGACTTGTTGGCGCCTCGTCCCTCAACCAGCTCAGACAAAGTTTGACCTTTTGTCTTCAGTCTCACTTTCACCGCTTTGATGGCCAAATTCCTTTTTTGCTTCACGAATTATATTTTACCTTTCTGTTTGAAGATTCTGTCACAATAATTGGTCCCTGGGTCTTTGAGAAAGTAAACAAAAATGTCTCTGGTGGGTCACGTTTCAGTTAAATAACATGATACAATGTGTTGCCGAAAGTATTCAGATGCTCACCATGACGTTTACATCAATTTAAATAGTTCCCCCACGCATGTAAGATTTGACGACCTCAACTCCTCTAGAAACTATTTCCACAAGGTTTAAGAGTGTGTTTATGGAAATATTTGACCTTTATTTCAAGAGAACACTTGTGAGGTCATTCCCAATGGTCTGCTTCTCGGTCTTCACTCTAATTCATTTCCAAATGAGCTCTATCAGGTTTAAGTCAAGGCTCTTTTCAGGACTGTCAAGTACCTCTACACCAAACTCACTAGTGTACATGGATCTTATTTTTGCTCTGGAGGGCGGTGAAGCTGGAATGAGAAAGCATCCAAATGTCCTTGTATTCTGCAGGATGGAGAGGACCTTCAATGAACCTAATGGGGTTTGCTGAATGTGGTTGTTCCTCAGCCCCATTCCTGAGGAACAACCACACACCATACCCCCACCACCAATATTTATGCATGGCACAGAGCAAGCAAGTACCATTCTCTTAGCAACTGGCAAACCCAAATTCATCCAATGGTAAAGAAACCTTCAATAAGGTAAATAGAGATTGACTCTTCAAGATAGGTGGCAACTTGTACACACTATGTGTCTGATTTTATGATTTTACGTTGTCTCCTCAAAACTGTTCCCACTTCGTTCTGATGCCCCAAACAATTGACTTTTGCACAAGCAGGATTCTATCACTGTACTACACTTGACTTCACGGACATCCTGAGACTGCTCTAGAAATATTTGCACATGCAGTCGGCTGCCTCGGTGTGGCCACGGAGGTGTTTGGAACAAATGAAATCAAGGACTTGGAGGTTTGTCTTAATGCTTTTGGCAATATAGTGAATTCATTCAAAGGTTTTTTTGTTTTGTTTCTGTGACAAGTCTGTGGTATAAAATAGCAGAATCAGACACGGACCAGCAGGGAGTTCTGGCAGTAGTCGAGGTGTGCATGCCTTCTGCAGGTGAGTACATAAATACTTCCTCATTCATGTCATACCCTGACACAAATCAATCAAGGCAGACATTTTCATTTTCACTGCTGGCAACAATTGCTGCCTGCCACTCACCAGTCCGCCCTTGGAAAGGAAGTAACTCTAGTGACGTGCCTTGTACAAACACAGAGAAGAGATACGGGAACATCTGTTTCTGTGTGGGCAAAATTTGACCCTTTTCAACACAGTGAGAAACGTCTGGAGTTGATGTTCATTTTGGTGAGGCCTAGGTGTTTCAGAGGCGTGGAGAGAGCAAAGGCGGCCTTCATGGGGATGTCACACAGTAGGTCCGACTCCTCCTCGCACTCCTCCAACTCGTAAGTGGCATCATCCAGCATCTCCTTGTGACGGTGGCACACCTGCTCCACTTTCAGCCGGTGGATCTCCCCACGAAGGCGGATCAGCTGTCGGGCCAGTCGGTTGTCCTGGACTTGCATCTCCCTCTGGGCAGTGAGGAAAAAAAAAGTGGGAAACTGGGGTGAGACGTAAGAAATCACTAGTTTTATCTCTGTAGCAGAGTGTAGGGTAGAATGTTCTTGATTAAAAAAGGGGGGTATTTTTTTGTATTCATTAACCACCAACAACTCTGATAGGGTGTGAAAACTAATCACTGTAGTTATAAACTTAGTTTTATTCTGAAATATTTTTTCTCATATAGAAATATAAATGCCTTAAAAAATATTTGTATATTTGGCAGATTGTTGCAAATAGTTGTACCCTTTGATAATGCTAAAAAAAAAAAAACTGAGAGCAGATTCCACATTTGATCACTTATTTAAAACTCATATGCTCACTTGTGCGAAACTGAAATTATTTGCATTTGGATGGTTCCAGGTAAGGGCTGTGAGAAAACAGGCATCATATTGTTTCACCAGGTGTTTGTTTAAACAGACTTAAGCATGTCATCATTCATGCTATCCTTGAAATGAGAAAGGTATTCATGCAAACACCGAGGAGATGATTATCTATCTACCTTACAGTGAAGCAGGAAGCTTCTCTCCTCTTTCCTGACTTTATCAGATTTTGGTTTTAGAGGGCTGAGAATTAGCTGGAAATCATTCATGTCAAGTTGCAATAAGTTAGTTAAACATAAACCCAACTCACCAGCTCTTTTCTCAGAAACTCCAGCGCATCATCAATGGTATCAAAGCCGCATATGTTGCGCACAACAAGCTCTGAGTTGTCATTTCTCAAAATTGCGGGCATGGAAACGTCTTCTTCGGCGGGGTCCGGACAGTCCGCGGGGCTCCTGTCCATCCAAGGGCGACTCTGCAGCCGTTCTTGCCACTCCAGATAGGACGGTCTGCGCGTCTGCAGCTTCAGCTTCTCCGTCAGCGCCTTGACGCTGTCCAGATCCTCCGTGTCTCCCTCCGAGCAATCAGCTCCAAGCTCTTTAAAATCCATTCATGCAACGGGGAAGCGAAACTTTCTGAACTCGGTTTGACAACGGCTCTCCGGAGGGTGCGGAGAGCGCAACAGGTCCATACCTCCTTTATAGGGAGAAGTCACACAGTGGCCGCCCATCCCGCAGAGGACGGGAGGGGTGGATAATTTATTAGCTGTTTTATGAAAGGGGAAGTCGGACCTCAAGACCTCAGCAGAGAGTTTTAGTTCAAGAAAAACTTCAAAACAAATTTAATTTCGATAAACCAAGACCACCTGAGGCTATGCATAAAAAGATAGCGAAGATATCTTATACACACACACACACACAACCCAATTCTTACACAAATGTCAGTGTAAAAAGTAACAGTTCCTCACGAAATCTATGTAAAAAAAAAAAAAAAAAAAAAGAAGTCTCTGTGTATTTTGATGCTTTGGGCCCTCAAAATTTACTAAGGGCCCAAAGTGCATCAAGAAAATATAACCCATAACATAGCGGCACCACCAGTCCGAACAGTTTGTCAGATCCCTGCATATGCGTTGTTCATGCAGAATCGGGTCAGGGTTAAATCTTGCACCCTGTAATTGTTTAATTTTAGTGAGCTTGTAGAAACTGTGAATTCAGTTTCCTGTTCTGAACTAACAGGCGTTGCGCCCGATGTGGTTTTCAGGTGCTATAGTTCATCTGCTTAAAGAATTGTGCATTTCGAGATTATATTCTGCACACTTTAGTTACAACATGTGTTCATTTGAGCTGCTGTTGCCTCTTCATCATCTCAAACCAGGCCCCCCTCTTCTTCCTGTCCACAGATATAAATTAGGGGGGTTAATTTCCTATTTTTCTGACAAGTCTAGAGTGATAGTTGAGAGATGGATGAAAATCTCAGTAGACTGTCAATTTATGAAACACAAATACTGTGTCACATTCAGAGTCACTCCCCTCTCCTCCACATCTTGGTCTTTGGTTTGAACTTTAGTAGCTTATCTCCAGAAGACTGAACCTACTCAGTTACTGTCATGTGACTGGCTCATTGTGTTAACAAGCCAATTGAAAGGGTGCGTCCAATAAAAGGCCAATGAATGTAAAATGGCATGTACTTTTCAAATATTGTCAAGTAATAACCACAAACCTCACATCTTACATAAGATTTTATGGGATACACCAACACAATGAAGACTTGTATGGCATGAAAGAAAAAAGGGTTTTTAAGAGAGCACCAGGAGAAGACCAAGCACTTTAGATATCAGAAGATCTAAATCAGTGATGATCTGTAAGGTAAAAGGTAAATGGATCTTAGCATGGACTAACTGGTCTTTCTGTAGCATCAGGAAAGAAATAGTTACTCTAGTATTCCAGTCTCTCCCGACCTCAAGCAGAAACGTCTAACATCAAGGTCCCAGCAAATGATGAACAAAACAAAACATTACCTTTTATTTTCTTTGCAGACAAAAAATAGCTGAGGCAAACAGATAACTAACCACATTCCCATGCATCATTAGCATTGTAATATAATGTAACGCATTGTAATAATTAATCTTCATGGGAAAAGGTTTTACAATAAGTTATAAGTAGTCATTTCAACCAGCCAAGATTCCACCCTATTATTCATATAATAAATCTTACTAATGCTAATCAAACTTGTATTTTTTATTTTTATTTATCTCGACTTCCCAATTTAGGGCTAAGATATTTCTGTTTGCACGTGAAACTCTCAGGATTTATATAGTTGGTTGACTAAAAATTGTGTGGCACATCTTCAGATGGTGAGACACCTGGAGGCCATTTATATAGCTGCATCTGTTATAACAAGAAATGTGTTGTTTTATTTGTTTATGAAAGGATGAAATAAAATACCAGTCTTGTGTTTTTTTTATTATTATTATCATATTTTAGAGCTTATTGTATAGTAATGAAATACATCACATGTGTAGTGGTGTTTTTTTGCAACATAGCATAAAATAAGGCTGGATTGTGTATTTGGGATATTAGTTAAAATTTTCCACTTCTAAATCTGTCCTATGTCTGTAAAACTAAATAGAGTCATGCGCGTAACCTCAGCATTTACCATTGTATTTTACATTTGTTTTCATTCCTTTGGGTCCTTTCAATAATTCTTTATTTATTTTTTCATATATGGGGAAGTTATTTTCTTACTTTAAATCAACTTATTTGCATGTGTAGGATGAGACAAAAACCAATTTTAATTGACTTTGCACAAAAAATAGAAATCCATCCATCCATTCATATGCTTCAAGAGTCGAATTTGCACATATGTGATAGGTGAAAAAAACACTATTGGAGTTCTTCTGTTTAACACTACACCAAACATTTTGAAACTCAAAAAAATATCTTGTATTTGTTATGATAGATGAAAATATTGGCAATTGTGTTCACAATGGGGGAAATATATAGCAATTGACATACATTATGTCTGAAATCTTTAAAAGAAAGCACGTCCCAGGGAACCAGGGAAAATAAAATGATGTTTTGTGGCTTTTGCAGGTACAGACAAGCTGTATTTAGAAAAGCTAGAGCAAAATCACTCTAATCCTCTAAACTAATCTAATCATTGTAAAAGTCTTAAACTCTTGACCAAAAGCAAAGACCTGTAATCTGTGGATCCAGAGACATAAGTGGCTCCTTGGACCTACCACAATGGCTCCTAATATGTTTGGCTAAAACTGACAAAGAACTATCTATTTTTTTTAAATAGATTTAATAAATACTTTTTTAACAGTGATTCAGATTTTCTATCATGGAATAACTGAGGTGAATTTCATAGTTTTCCACAAATAACATTCCATGTAATAAAATGAATACATCCTAATTTTGAATGAAAAGATTGATGTTTTTCTCTATTTTTAGTTTATTTATAGTTTCTAGAGGAGACACTAAAAATAGAAAAAAGTGCTTTACAAATTTCCTACTGTCAATATGTATTAACAATTGTCTTTTTTTTTTTTTTTTTTTTATGACCGTGTAACATTTGCTCTAAAGTTTTGTTTGACTGAGGGCAAAATTGCCTCTGGTTCACGTTGCAAAACCCTGGCCTACAGCTAACTTTTGTTGCCTTGTGGTGCCACATGGTGGCCGTTAAATGTATTGCATTCGCACCTCAGCTGCCTCTCAGTTCGAAACTGAACTGAACTTAACTTAAATGTCACATCATACTGGGTCGCTTTTTTGTCTCAGGAAACACGCACTTCCGTCTTTTGTTGCCTCAAGTAACTCATTTTCCATTTCCACACTAGACACCAGCTTAACAAGTAGTTACAGTAAAAGGTGAACCCGCATTTGGTTCAGCTATGTTCAGGCAAATATGAAGTTTCTTCTATTTTTAGACGTCTTATCGTCAAACCAGCAGCGCAACTGCAAGACAGCCCAGCTGGCTCTGAGTACAGAAGAGGAAGTTTGCTTTCATTTTCTTAAACAGAGGCGAGTAGGTGATTTGAAGTGAAGTGCGGGGGGTAGAAAGAAGAAAAGTTCGTTTCTGTGAGGGTTTTTCTGAAGTCTGAGTAGGCTGATGGAGTTTTCTGACCACATCAAGACGGCCAACTTGGAGGATGTTGTGCTCCGTCAGCCGCTGCACCCACCGAGCAGAGGGACCCTGTGCATCACCGGTCACCACCTGCTATTCTCGGACAGGGAGGAGGGAAGCTCCAGGCAGATTCTGCTTCTGCTCCGGAATATCGATGCCATTGAGAAAAGGTGAGATTGAGGAAAGCGTCCAGACCAGCGAAACTTTACTGATTAAAGACACAATTTCTCATCACCTACTTGACTTATCAGAATAAGGATTTGAAACGAGCATGTTGGTTTCATCTATTCCTCTAATATACCAACTGATCACTTTGCCGTCGACTTTTACACTGCCAAGCTGATGAATGAACTAAACATAACTCTGTCATTTGATCCCACTATGTCTAATTCGCTTCCTTAAATCTGTCCAACCAGTGTGGAAAACCTTTTGGGCTATTCCGGCTTCCTCTCAAAAGCAGCCCACAGTGACAGGTTGGAAATTGTTGGTGTTGCCATGTGCCTGCTGTGTTCTGCCTCTGCTGAGAAAGGAAATTTCCTAACAAAATTGCAGCCTCTCTATGCAACTTGCTGCTGGCCACATGCTTCACTGTCCCCTGTGCCTCCTGCTGAAGCTTGATTTCAATGCCTTGTGAAAGTATTTCTGAAACCACTTGAAACTATTATGGTTCACTGACTAAGAGAAGCACACCTTCAGAACAACCATTGTTGTTTTCTCTTCTGCTGCAAGTCGGGCAAGGAATCCTTGCATTCGTGGAAGCAAAAGCATCCACCAAAGCTTTTAGAAGTAACATGTGTGTACTTACTTTTACATGCACAGGACGCCTGGATCCTCTGGGACAATCACCATCAAGTGCAAAGATCTGCGCGTGCTTCAGCTGGACATTCCAGGCATGGAGCAGTGCCTCAACATTGCACACTCGATTGAGGTATTTTTACAATAATACCTTAACAAAAGCAAAGGATCAGTATATTTTGCCCTGAATTGTTACATTCTTGGACTACAACATTTAGCAGCCAACTCTCTTTTTTTCCTGCAGACCCTGTCCTGTCTGGACAATGTGTCGGAGATGTATCCTTTCTTTTACAGGCCCAATGACCTCAGCCTGCGGGAGCAGTGGGGTCTCTCGACCCCTGAAAAACACTACACTCAAATTAAGGAACTTGTAAGAAACTATAAAGCTCTTTATATTTGCCCAACAAAAGTTAAGTAATAAAGCATGTCACAAAAGCTGTAAAAAGTAACCGTGTTTTTTTCAACAACGATCCAGCAGGCATATGACAGGAAAATGCCAGGGAGGGTGGACGTAAAGGTCACTTTTCAGGATATCCCTGTTGCTTAGCTGTCATTTGTTTTCCCCTAACGTCAGAATGTGCAAACACACAGCTTGAGTTCATGTCTTTCTTTGGGAATAGCATGTCGCCATGACGAAGGGTTGGGTAATAACAATTTTAATTGTTGGAAGTGTTTAATGAGCACAAGATTCTTCAAGTAGGTGGAATGTATATGTCAGGGTGGCCTGGTTACTGGGAGGAACTTAATGGAATTTGCATGTCAAGGCATTTCGTTTTCAGTTTATTCTTGTTTTTTTTTCTGTTCATTGTTTGAAGCCTTTCTGCAACACATTCCAAATAATAAAATTTACTGTTATCTATATATCTTGGGCACGTTAAAGACCATATATATTGTTTAATCCCATTCTGACTGACTTTTGTTAAAGTTTTTTTATAAGGCCTCTCAATGAAATGCAGTGTTTTTCAATGTGCTACTTTGTCCAAGATAGCCTCTACATTAACTTGTCAAGCTTTTCCGTCATTGAGTTGTTAGATGTGACATGATAACTTACTATATTGAGCAACAGTCTTTTTCTGTTCAAACTTCGTGTAGCATAATTTAATTGAAGATGGTCTTGAGCTGCCCTTCTCTAGGCATTCTAGCAGATTTACGGTTTATTCAGCACTTTCTGACCATATACTATGTCATCTTTCTTTATCTTCAGCATAAGAAATGGAGGTTGAGCAGCGTGAACAAAACCTACTCTGTGTGCCCTTCCTACCCTCCGGTAGTCATCGTTCCAAAAATCATCGATGATGAAACGCTGAAGAAAGTGGCCAAATTTAGGCAGGGTGGCCGCTTCCCTGTCCTGTGCTACTATCATCGAAAGAATGGCATGGTAAAGGGGATCGTACTTTCGAGATTATCCGACCCTCTTGAACTTTCTTACAATTTTCTTCCATTTAAAGGACAAACTTCAATTTATTTTATTAAGGTTTCATGTGACAGACAGTGTAATTCACGATTGTGGAGCGGAAAGAAAAACATATATTGTTATATAACAACAATTAGAAAGGCTCGGTGTACGTTCGGATTCATCTTAGTATAATTCCAATTGTTCTGCAGAGGCCTGAGAGGGGTGTTAGAGAACAAAATCATGAAAACCAAGGAACACAATAGACAGGTCACAGGGAGAAATGTGTGGAGAGGTTTTAGTTTGTGAAATATTAGCCTAAAGTTTCAACCTCCCACGGATCACTGTTCAAATCAGGATCCAAAAAATGGGAATAGTATGGAAAATTTACTAACATACCAAGGCATGACCATCCAAGTAAACTAAAAGACAACTGTTAGGTGAGTAGATAAATCTGTTCTTTATGAAAAATTGGCAAGAAGAAAGTCATTGTGTTCTATAGAGGAGATAGGGAAGACCTCATGTAAGGTTTTCCAATTTCAGGCTTTACGTGTGCAGATCTGGTAGATACTGTGTCCAACTCGGAGGGGGTTAGACAAAACCAAGTCCCACTTTTCAGATTTTTATCTCTAAATAGCAAGCATGAAAACTATCACGCAAAATCCCAATAAAACAAAGTAAAGTTTGGGATTGTAACCTGTCAAAATGTGGAAAGGTTCACGGAGTATGAACACTGTACAAGCACCGTTTTATTTCTAACCTGCGTCCTGTATTCACTCAGGTGATCATGCGCAGCAGCCAGCCGCTGACGGGTGCCAACAAGAAACGCTGCAAGGAAGACGAACTCCTCCTTCAGGTTGTGATTGAGGACTCAGATAAAGGTTTCATTATTGACACTCGTTCAAGTCAGCAGGTTCAGCAGGCCCGGATGACAGGCGGCGGCTTTGAGTCCAAATCATGCTACAGCCGCTGGAAGAGGCTTCACAAACAGATGGAAAGGTTTGTGTGTTAGTATGTTAGTAACTTTGCAGATATTTCTCCCAGAGTTAGCTTCTCAGTCTTCTTTGCTTCTGTGTGTTCAGGGGTAAGGCTCTGCAGGAAAGCCTGATTAAACTGGTGGAAGCCTGCGGAGATGAGTCCCACAATGTGGACCGCTGGCTCAGTAAGCTGGAGAATTCAAAATGGCTGTCTCACGTCCAGACTGCTCTGTCCGCAGCTGGCCTGCTGGTAGAGTGTGTGGAGAGGTAAGAGCAACACCCACAGTACATTTCCGTGACGAGATTACACCGGGTGGGCACATAAATTTGCATAATAACAACTTAATAAACTTCAGTTTAATAAGCATTTAGTAGAGTAAACAAGCATGGCAACTGGGCAACGATAAAAAGCAGAATAAATATAAAAAGATGAAACTTCAAATCTTTTTTTTATTGCTCAAGTACTAAAGAAACATAAAATTTGTAATTTCTATTAGCAGATATTATTAAAAATAAAAGCACTAAAGGAGCCAAATCACACAAAGATTTGGGGGGAAAAAAAATATAATGAAGAAAGAATATATGTGTCTTGTACCCAAACTTCCAAAACATGCTACATTAAGGAATGAATGCATATGACTCTTTTTAATAGACTGTATTGTTTTTGTTCAGGGACGGTCATTCAGCGCTGGTCCATGGCTATGAAGGTACAGACTGCACTTTGCTCATCTGCACTCTGGCCCAACTCATCATGGACCCGACCTGCCGCACGCTGGAGGGTTTCCTGGCTCTCCTGGACAGGGAGTGGCTGCAGGTGGGGCTACAGTCTGTATGAGAGAAGAAATGGGGTTCAGAGCATTGTTTCCTTATTTATTTTTTATTTTTCCAGTGAAGTGAAGCGTTTTTAGTGGGTCACATTTTTGTGAAAATATAATAGTTCACGAAAATAACCCCCAACTAAAATTGGAAACAAGACAGCGCCTTGCAAAACTTTTCACACTCTATGAGATTTTTCACATTTTGTTGAGTTACAACCAAAAAAAACCATCTCCCATTACTATTGTTGAGATTTTACCAACTAGTACAAAATTGTGAAGTGGGAAGAAAATCATTCTTGTTTGTTTTTTTTTTAATTGTTGCATTTCATCCCCAACCTATTGTCTCAACGTAAAACTTTGCAGAAGTGGTTTAATTGCAGTTCCACCTACAAGTCATGTGGGGGTGGGGGATCTCTGCAAGTTTTTATTTCTACTCAAACCATGATAAACATTCTTGTACCTGGTGAAGAAAAGCATTCCCTCTGCATTACGCTGCCACCCCCATATATTGCTGAGGTGTATTGGAATATTGTTTTCTGGCATACAGTATTTTACATGGTGTACTTAAAGTTAAATTGTAGTCCTGTCTGATCAGAGCACCTTCTTTGATATATTTGCCGACTCACTAATATGGCCTATAACTTCTTATGGCTTTCTCTCAACAATAACTGTCTTCTTGCCACTCTTCCACTGTTACGCCAGTTTTCTGAAGTGTAAAACTAACAGTTGTCAACTGATTCTCTCCATTGAGCTGTAAATATGCCAGAGTTACTATGGCCCTCTGGTGGCTTCTCTGATTAATGATCTCCTTTCCTAGTCTAAAAAGGCTTTCCGATGCCAAGTTGTGTGAAGCTTTTTCCATTTGCAGATGATAGATTGAACAGTGCTCCTTGAGACGTTTAGAACACCGTTTAATGACCCAACCCTAACTGAAACATTTCGTCAGCTTCAGACTCGAGCTGCTTTGTTCCTTTACACTTCATGACGCTGTCTGTTCAATCATTTTCTCTCAAAAATCTGTGAACTCTACGTAGCACAGCTTACGTCGAGACAAAAATTTCTGGTTTTTGCAAAGACATCATGTTTTCCTGTTCAATTGAGTGCGTGGCCCATCCTGCAGGCAGGACATCCGTTCCAGCAGCGGTGTGCCCATTCAGCCTACTCCCACGCTCGCCTCCAGCAGGAGTCTCCAGTCTTCCTGCTGCTGCTGGACTGCGTTTGGCAGCTGTGGCGTCAGTTCCCCCTGGCGCTGGGTTTCTCTGAGGCGCTGCTCCTCAGACTGGCAAACGAAGTCTACGCTTCAGACTACGGCACGTTTCTGTGCAACAATGACCAGGAAAGGTCAGTTCGACACCGGCGGGTTTTTCACTCGGCACAGGTTGCAATGCAGAGCTCATCAGTGTTTATCATTGAAACTAACAATCACTTTCAGGTGTGCCCTAGAAGTGAAGGACAGGACTCACTGTTTGTTCCAGGCCCTGCTGAGGCCGCCTGAGCGGGATTACTACTCAAACCCTCTGTATGAACCCAACGAGCTGGCAATCTGGCCCTCAGTTCACCCACAGTCCCTGCAGCTCTGGAGAGGTGAGCTGAAGTCCGATTAATCATACCACTTTAGCATTACAGATTCTGCTACGTATTACATGATGGTGATGCTTTGATTTGACCCCCAGGCTTTTTCCTGAGGTGGACGCAGCAGGCGCGACATCTTGAGGCAGTTCAGGAGGAAATAAGGAGCATGGTCATTGAGTGGCACAGGGTGACACAGAGGTGACACCCCTACAAAGAAATTAGGATTTGAAAGAGAAAATTATTTCACAGAGGCATATTTTAATGTTTTCCATGTTTAAATGTACTTGGGTTTTTTTTCGCCTTCATAAATGTTGATCCTTTTTTTTCTAAGAATTGAGTGTTGTCATTTTTGTATTTTTTTTTCTTCGAATTTTATTTTTAAAAAATTACAGATCATTAATACTGATTATTATGAGACAGTATTGGATTAAAGCATCAGGTAATTATTAATACCTGCCTTAGTACAATGTAAGAGCAAATATATTTATTAAACCTTAATCAAATCTTCACGTAATGGGTTTTTAGTATTTTAAGACTTGAGATTTGAGTGTTTTCCTTTTAATAGCAGCTCATGACCAGCTTAACTACTACAAAATATAGTTATTACATTACAATATTTCCTTCATGCCTTGTGGTCCTCAGAGTGAACAGCTATTTCCATGTGTATATGTGGGGGTGATGGTAAATTTGCATATAAACAATTTAATTGGACTCTAGCATGCTGTTCCATACTCTGGCATCGACTGGTGAGCCTTGTGGGTTTATGACTAAACATCTATGTAACACAAATTAACAACAAAGGAGTAAATATTAATTGTTAGGTTTTGACCCTATGTTGGGATTAGATTTTAATTAATCATCTTCATGTTAAAGTGCATGTTATCCATTGCTGGCAATATTGCACGCAAAACTTTAGCAATTGTTGTGACAATAATGGTCTTGAATAGACATTAGCAGTGTTCTGCAACAATTAGCAGAACATGTTTAGTGCCAACTTAATCATGGTACTAAACATGTTTATATATATATATATATATATATATATATATATATATATATATATATATATATATATATATATATATATATATATATATATA
>NW_015117291.1:0-13862 GCF_001443285.1 Poecilia latipinna
CCTCTAATATACTTTTGTCATAAAATTGAATCAAACTACCATGCAGTCAACATGGTGTATTCATACTATCAATTCCTACTGATGCACATTTAACACAAACAAGGATCATGATGGGGGAACTTTGCAGCATTCTAGTGTTTAGAGTTATGGCCAATAAACCCCATTTTAGCAGATTTTGTACTAAACACCTTTTGTGCAATGTTAATGTTACCAGTATTTATTTAACTTAGAATCACTTTGATAGCAGAATGTAAAAAATTTGTTTTCATGTGATTGTAAGTGAATTCAGGCTCCACTGGGTTAAAACAGTAAAGGAAGAACAGTCAGAATTTTTTTTAATAATTCCGATTAAGAAGATTTGTGACTCAGTGCGAAGAGTGGTCATAGTTTGATTCACCCTCTGCAACATGATGATTTTATTATCTATATATCAATGTGTGTGTGTTCTGATAAGTGATTTTGAGTCATTGTGTAAAGGCGCTTTCATTGGCCATTATGTGTAAGAAATGCTGTATAAATTGAAAACATCTAAGGAATGTAAAAGAAAAAAACTGTATTTAGTATTTAATACATAACAGGATTGTGTTTTCTTGACCACACTGAATTTTTAATGACCTTCACAAACTTTTTAAAGTTCTGTCAGTTTTCCACTTGGTTAAAATAAGCAGATTTATGAAGTGAGAGAACACAATAGGGGGTGGGAACAGTTTACAGGCTGACTCACAAAGGCAGAGAAAAAGCAGCAAAACCAAAATCCACCCAAACTGGAGGAGAAATAAAAAAATAAAAAAAAAAGATTATGAAATGTTTGTGTGATGATGAGGTGGACAGCGTGGACGTAAACTTTCTACTCACTGGTGGCAGCTGTGCCACTCCCAGGAGTAGCGTGGCCTGCTGGGGAGGAAGTCAGCTGTGCCTTGGTTCTTGACTTTCTGAGGAAACCTCAGCAGCACTCTGGTGTCGTAGTCTCTCGCTCGATAGGCTGAGCTGCAGGCACAGAGCAAAGAAAACAGATGTGATTGAAGGGACAGAAAATACCTTCTTATGTAGACGGTGACATCACCACTGATGTTTTCCCTGCTTCATCTCTTCCTCAGAGTGGAGCAGACTCTCAGGGTCCAAACTGAAACCAAGTCTGCCAAGGTGTGTGTGAATGCGTGGGTGTGTGTGTGCGTGTAAATGCAGGGTGGAAAAAATCCTTCAGAGGCGCTCGGTTGTTTGGGTTAGTCCACGATAATGTGTTTACCATTCAGGCTTTCTCTCTGAGGACAGGCTATGATTAAACTTTTACAGAAATCCACCAACTCCACCTCCTTTCTCCACCATCAGCTGCAGGAATCACTTAATTTTAACTCATCTCATCGCTTCAGCTGAGCAGTCCTTCCTTACAAACACTTAGGTGGTTGTTATGGCTCAGAGCTCCCTGATTCACACTCAGACAAGGCAGCAACTCCCACTCTTACTTTTTCTTTTCTCTCCTCATACACGAATCTCAATACCTTGACAAACAGTTTTCCTCAGCTGCACATCTCAGATTGTACATTGGTGCTCTTTGGACATAAGCAGAGGCTTGAATGTAGTATGGATCTGGCACAAGATCAGGAAGACCTACAACACAATATGAAAATAGATTGAAATTATTGATCAATAACATAGATCAAGTTGATAGTGGGTTAATGTCAGCTTGAAAAATGAAAAAAATAAAATAAAATAAAAATTGAGGGTGCTACACTTTTGTCCTTAATATTTCTTACGTTTTAAATCTTAATATATTGGTAATAAATGCTATCTAAACATTTAGATTATAGTGACAGTGAAACTTTTGGTTCAGTCATTCGAAATATTTGTTGTTTAGCACGGAATGCCTGATATGTTTATATTGGCTGTAATGTGAATAATTATATTTAACTTTAGTGACAGCTAAGAATTAGCATAAAATTTGTGGTTGAAAACGTCTCTGTGTTGTAACTAGCTTAGCGACAACGCTAAAGTAAAACTTGTAAGATGAGCTTCTAAACTTTGAGCCACTTTCTTACTTCCGTTTTCTAGGAGATTTTTAATAAGCCACTTAAGTTTTCATCCAGCTTTAACTTGATATGCTTTAGCTTGAAATAAAGATATTATTAGCAAGCTTCACTATTAGCTTGCTAATAATGAAGCTTAGCAAGTGAAGCTTGCTAATACCTTGGAACAACACATCTTAGCTGTAGTTGTCAGGGGGAAAAAAATTTACATTTCATATGATCAATTTTTAAAATTTGCACAAAGTTTTTAAGTAATTTAGTGACAGTGCCAACTTTAAAGTCAGACCTTAGCTGAGCTTTTCAACCCTGTAGCTGTTGTTGCCAATGAATGCCACAACTTAACTGTGGTTGACATGGACAAAAAAAATTACCTTCCACCTTCTTGTAAAAGTTTCTACCCAGCCTGTTGGTGTAATGCTAATGCTAAAGCCAAAGTCTATAGCAAGCTGAGTTTCATTACCCCAAAGTAGTATTTACCAACGAACTGTCTACATTTATATAAATGCCATTTTGTCAGAATATAGCTAAAGTCATTACCAATGAACAGCACATATTAACTCTGGTGGGAAAAAAAGTTTCCACCGACCATGTTAGAATTCTTTCCCCCCACAAATGTTTATGTCCAGATCGAAAACAATTTTTGGGATTTTTTTCTTTGTTTGATCTGAAGACAAAGCAGATTCGTATATTAGCCATTCTTGTAAATAATTGAGAGGGAAAACTTAATGGAATTGGCTGCATTTTATCTGTTAATTAGTACATAGTTTATACATAAACAAATCTACTAAAATAAATTTATTTGCTGGACTCATTTCATTGGTCAAATTGGTTTTTTTTTCAGTGAATAAAGGTGGAGACACTTTTGATGAACAGATGCTGTGCTGACGGTCATTACAAAACACCCCTTTCTGCCAAGCACCGACACATTTATTCATGCGTGAAGAGCGCCTTCCTCATTCTTACCATACTGATGATACCTTGTACCATATCCGGGTCTTGACCTCGGTCTTGGTCTCTCGTAAACATCATAATGATTGTAATATGGGTTGTCAAAGTCGATGGACTTGTAAGGATCGTACGGATCATCACCGACCATCATGTCACTGGCTCTGGATAGAGGCGGGCTGACACTGACATCCTGGGTGTCGTTGACAGTGCGGTTCCCCTGCGCCCCGGTGCTCCCTGCGGGTCGTTCCCGGTGAAGATGCTCCCGATGTTCTTGCCCTCTCACAAGCGTAAGGAGGCTGCGGGGCGGCTGCTGCTGCTGCTGCTGCTGCTGCTGCGGCTGACTCCGGGCTTCCTGATGTCTCACGTCCGCATCCCTGATGATGGTGACAGGTCGCGCCTGCTCTTGTTCCTGCGCTGCGCCCCTGCGCTTCGGCGGCACGTACTCCGAGCCTTGGCTTAAAAGGCTGAAAACCTTTCCGTTGTGAGACCACTGCAGCGTCTGCCGAAAAGCACCTCTTTGGTCATTTCTTGGTTGAGCTCCCGGGTTTCTCTGGGAGCTAGCAATTTGCAGGAGCACAACAAATAAACAGAAGCATGCGTAAAAAGTGCTAAATACGCCAAACACGCGCCTTCCCATTATAAATTTAAGGAAATCTGTCAAATATGGAAAGAATGCTATTATGAGGACCAAATATCCTAAATTTGAGCAGCAGTCTTCATGTCTCAGTCTAAAGGACGTTCAAAGAGCAGAGAAAGTGAAAAGCTAAATTTTAGTGTTTCCTTGTGATCTCATATTGCTTTTCTGCAGCCTGGACATGCATAAGATGATGATGATTATAAGGAGGAGGAGTTCAGCATTTGGAGGAGTTTAGGATCTTGTTATACAAGTCTGCTGCTGCTCATGTAACGACAGTGACGTGTGATCATTACCAACCAAAATTGCACAATCTGATTTTTTATAGGATGCCAACTGAGCGTTGGTAACAAGCAGTGAAACAGAAAAGAGTGGAATCGAGGCTAATATTACTGCGCCCTGCGAACTTTTTTTAAAATTTTTATTTACCAATTTTGTTTTTTTACAACTATAGACTCGTAGTATATTGAAATTGTCAGTGACAGAGCAACACAAAATAGTGCATGACTGCGTGGAAGGGAAAGGCTGCATGGCTTTCATTTTCTTACAAACAAACAGCGCTCAATATGGGTAGTTGCAAAGAGGCAACTACTTAGGGCCCCGAGCAAAAGGGGACCCCTGAGGACGGAGGTGTTGATCTCAGTGGATAATACAGTGAAACTAATGAAAACAGATCAACAAAGCGCGTCATACAGTCTCACAAGTCGATTCCTCTGAAAGAACCCCTAATAGAGAGGTTCCTCCTCCACGGCATTCCTGAAGTGACGAAATGCAACAATAAGAAACACTGAGCCCACCCAAATGACTGGCGTATTCGCGGTACCCCTTTAAGTGAAAGTGGGCCCCGTACAGCTCATTCGCTGTGAAACAAGTGCCGACAGACACCAAACAAATAGCGGGACACCTTTAAAAAATATGAAAAGCACATACGTCTGGATTTTCAAAAAGACTACGAAAAAATAAAAAACGAAAACGAGACAGTGAAAGAGACAGATATACTCTCAAGTAAAACCGACTCAATTTAACACAAACATTAACTACTAAATGTGTGGCAGGTTTCAATATCGCTATGATAAATTCACATAAATCTAAAAGCTATTTTGACTTAGAAAACATGGAAGAAATTATGGAAATATTATGAAACATAAATTACATATACAACCATATAAACTTGTCACAAATGATAGATAATAAAGAGCAGCCTATATTAAGTGATATGCTTTGCAGCAGCGATGGGGAAAGGCTCCCCTCAGCCCGCAAACTGGAGAATGTGCCGCTAATCACCGCAGCTCCATCATACGTTTGGGCAATTAGTTTATTTTTCAGTCTAAACGACCGGAGCTTTTCTTTCAGGAGCTTTTCAAATCCCTCTGCGGACCTGCAGGAAAAAAAAGCCAGCGATCTCTCCACTGTACCTGAGCACAGTGACACGCTGGCTGCACCGCAACAAAAGACACTTCTAAAATGTCAAAGTTTTTTGTTGATAAACCTCTAAAATGCAATCAAGCAGCTCTTTTTTCGGTGTGCCCTCAGAGGTCTATTTAGCCACCTGTGTATTTGACTGGTGAGCTGACTGGCTAAAAAAAGAAAACTGATTTACCAGAAAAAGAAACACACCCGAGTGTCGCTGAATGGGCCCATTCAACGACGAGGAAGAGTCACAGCAGCATAGGTAAAAAACAAACAACAACAACAACAACAACAACAACAAAACAATTATATATGGAGGGGGGTGGAAATCTCATCTTGCACAGGAAACAAACGTGTATGCCTATTTTCACTTCTGGTAAACAATCGAAAGGAGAACGTAATGCTAAAATGGATTTAGTTTTCTACATCAAAAGGCAACTGAGGATAAAACAGGAAAGGTCACATCACCTGTTAGGGAGTATTTCAGATATTTAAGAAAAAAAAACCTCTAATCAATAACTAGCAATATTGACTGACATGAAATGCTTATTCTGATAAGTTTCTCAGCCATATGTCCAGACCTATATGCTTTAATTAAATTACAGAATATCACATAACCACTTCATTGGTGATTGTTGTCGTTTCCTTCCTAGCAGCACAGTCAACATTTGTTTTATTTTCTAATTTTAAAATGTTTTTTTGTTATAGCAGTTGGATATTATTTTCACAGCACTTTAAATCTTAACAGTTGGGATTTCTTGTATAAACTGTGACTGATAATGAGTCAGCTAGTCAGAATTGGTAGGAAGGTAGGTGGAGATAAACACAGGGCAATTTCAGACAAAAACCTGCTAGAGGCTGCAAAATACTAGAAACTCGGGCGAAAGTTTAAATTATTCCCAATTGAGGTTGTAGCAAGACAAAATCTGAAAAGCTAAGAGGGTAGGAAACTTCTTGCTAGGCGCTGAACGTTATTTATTTTCAAGAATGAGTCTTGATACATCTGCCTTTTATATGGTGCAGCAACACTCCTCCTCAGAAACATAACCTGAGCTTTCCAATATTTCCAGAAACCCATCTCCCACAAACCCACTGTCCTCTAGAGCCTCTTCTTCATCAGTGCTTTCCTGACGACGTGGAATCCACACTGACTAACAATCTTCTACAAAGTCATAATTAGTCATTTCTCGGTGAAAGGGAAGGGAAAAAGGGGAGTCTGCAGATATCTCAGCCTCTGCTTGTTGGCAGACTACTGACCCACATCTCGTCCCCTGATGAATTAGACTCATTTGCTGTTGGCAGGTCTGATCCCAGCCTTCCTGGTATAACTCCAGATGCGTAATGCATAGGTTGGGAAACTTCATCCAAGGTTTTCATTTTACTGTGTGCAGGAAACCAGGGCATTTTTTTCTAGCATCTGCAGCGTGGACCACACCATGGTTGCTGCTAAACCACAGCAACTTGTCATGTGGATTTCACAGCTTCTCACAACAAAATGCTACTTTAAAGGGGAAAAAAACTAAATTATGTTTGTCCAAAATACCACTACTAGAGGGTAAATTTAGTATGCTTTACATTTTAAACAAAAGATAGCTTATAGTTTCATAATTGGTTTTAAATCTTGATGTGATTTTTTTTCAGAAGGGAACAGAAAAGGAAACATTTAACCACTAAAGTCTTCACTGTGTGAAAGTTGGGCAGTGAATAATGTACAGTGTTTATATCAAGGAGACAGGATGTTTTACCTCATCAGGGCGCTGCAAGCCTTTCCTTCCCCAAAAATGATCATAAACACTGGCTTAGACAAGTGTTTATGGTGGAGTGTACAGTATATATATATATATATATATATACACACACACAGTATACTGCAAAGATAAAGGATTATTTTTACTTTCATTCTTAAAAATTGTCTTGATAAACAGTTTAGGTTTTCTGCAACTCCTTCCTAACTCTTTCAAGTTAGGATCTGAATAATGTGGATGCATATTCAGATCCTAACTTGATGGTTTTCAGAAAAAAAATAATAAAATAAAGTTGTGCATGGAAATTATTCAGGGATAAAAACTTAAGGAGTTGTATAAGCAGTGTTTTGCTCTGCCAAGTAGTTCTTTTTATCAATATTCAAAAATGATTGACTTAAAACAAGGTCATATGTACTGCTGTAAGTTTCTCTTAAGTTAATTTTGTCTTATTTAAAGTGTGCTTAGAACCTAGACAAAAATACTTGGTTGTGTTTTTGCAGTGTACAAATACGCCTGTATCCCAGATCGTTTCTGTAAGTGTTACTAAAATTAGGTCAGTTTCAGACATTTGCACAAGCTTTTGCTCAGGACTGCACAAGTTTAATCACTTTCCCCCCCTGTAATTGTATCTATGTGCTGAGAGTAGCTCCTTGATTCTACCATTTAGGCCTTAATGTTCTTCAATTATAGAAATATGACGAAATCATAATAGCAGCAGTTAAGCATTTTTAGTTTATTTCAGACATTCTCTGCTAACTTTTACACCTGGAAGTCACCCAGCAGCAGCTGAATCATTATTAACACTCTGAGGTAACAGAGGAGCTGCGAGGTGTTAAAGGCTTTGCTCAAGGGCGCCTGACTGAGGGAGGGGCAGTCTCTGCGTTTAGTTTTTTTTTTTTTTTTTTACTTCATACTTTCATATCATTCTCCTCTTTTTCTTTAATTTTAGTTTTGCAGAGTATTTTATCTGAACTCCAACGTGTTTGACTAGAAGAACGTAGTCCCTCTGTGGCAGATGAAAGGCAAAAACTAAGCAAACTAAAACAAACTACCTTGTAATCTGTGCCCTGTACAGATTTTCTGCATGGGACAAGCATTTAAATCATTCTGTAAATTACAGTTAAGGCAGTTGTATTGTTCTTGGAGGACACACCGTACCGCTGTCACATGACGTTCCTTCTCTTGCTTGTGTAAACAATGAGGACAAATCAGAGCCATAGAGCTCCAAGAACAAATCCTCCCTGAATACTGCGGTGAAGTTCAGAATGCAAATTCTAGATGCTGAAAGATAAGGACGAAACCTAATGGTTTAAAGTTTCACACTTATTTAAGGAAAGCAATAACTTTAAGGATCAAGAAAGAAACAAACAAGTAAAGAAGAATTTGTATCCTCATAAAAAATTATCTATCCAGTCCCAGAAACCCCACCAGCACAAAAAAACCATCTGCTCTTTCGCAAATGTTTCCTGTTTTGTCACACAGTTCTTCTGCTCACAGTTTTATATTTTTCCAGCGTATAACTCCACAGGATGCTTCTTTGTTTTGGCTGGCATGCAGTTATACTTCAGCTTTGAGGATGACTGACATGGCTCGACTCTGCATACCAAAAGTTCCTCCAGAGACTGAAAAACATGTGCTTCATGATCAAATCCGTCCTCTTCCCCAAGACTCCAGACGGACAGAACCAGCTGTTCTGGGTCATTCACTTGTTTTGTGAGTAATTCATTGAACTTTTTCCATGTCAGAGCCCCTTCTTTAACTCTCACTTTGTGCCCTTCACTATTCGCTCACAAGATTCAGACACATCTGTAAGGGATTAGCACAATTCTTCAGACCACGTCGCTGGAATTCATTCCCGTTCCTGACTCTTTGGGCACGGGAACGAGCCTTAAGGAATTTGAATAAATCGGAGATGAGGGAAAAGAAGGAAAAGCTGTGACTGTGCTGAAGACACGTGAGAAAGGAAGAGAAATCTTCACCGTGTATTTGAGCTAAATTTATTGTAAAACCAAAGTGTAAGCTGTTGAAGTCATTACTGAGTCAGCATACACCTATGTTACCCTGGAAAACCATTCCTGCTTCTTGAACTTTTTGTTTTACAACTTTTGTAAAACCTTAAGCTTTAGTGTTTGTTATTAGGGCTTTATGTGTCGGACTAAAACATAGTCTGCGGTGTACATTAGCATTTAGCCCTCTTTAATCTCAGTGTCCTTCAGAATTACTAAATAGCAGTGTATATTGGATTGTCAGGTTCAAAGCTGTTATTTAAAGATTTCAGAGGTTTGTTAGTGGTAATTAGTGAACAGCAGCATGTCGAAGAGCAAGGAGCACAGCAGGCGGGGCGAAGAAAACAGCCAGGAGGCCAATGGGGAGCCACACAGATCCAGAGATCAGGTAAGGAAATCTGCATGGAAACTGTTTGTCATGTGCTTCACAAATCTACCCTTGATGGAAGAGTAGCAAGCAAATAGCTATTGCTGAAGGAAAACCATAAACAGTCACATCTGCAATTCAAGGAAGTGGTTTCGATTCTGGTCTTCTTTCGTCTCCCTGCTCCAACAGCAGAGTCAAACCAGCGCATTACCTCCTCAGCCATTTGCTGCTGCAGAAGCCTGGCAATCATCCATTTATCTAAGCCAGATGTTAACATCTACTTCAGATACACAGTGAACATGTGGAAGAAGATGCTTAGGTTAGTTAATGTCAAATTAGCTCTTTCCAACCTGCATGCAAAGCCAACAAAGCCGTCACCTTGAACACCCCATCTCCACCTAAAACATGGTGGTGGCAGCATCATGCTATGTGGATGGTAGTGGATTGAACGAAATCATCTAAGAAAATCTGTTTGAGGATTAAACAGACTACAGAATAGAGGTTCACATTCGCTTTCCAGCAGGATAGAGAATTATCTAAATGTACATTTAAATCCATATTTAGATTATGGGTGTCTAATTCCAGTCCTAGAGGGTTGAAGTCCTGCCAGTCTTAAATGTGGCTCTGCTTCTACAATCCTGAACCAAATAATTAAATCAACAGAAGGGGCTCTCTGGAAATTCAGTGCACTCTGAGGTGGAAAATTAGCCGTTTGATTCAGATCCTGTTCACCATGACCAAAGCCTAGTCAAAGTCCAGAACTAAATCCAATTAAGATTGGAATTGTAAGACAAAAATTAAGGTTTTGCTTCTCGCTTCAGCTGAGCCCAGAAGACCTTGCTCAAACTTCAGTAGCTCTTTGAAAATGTATACCTTCTGCGTTTTTTTTTTGCAATGTTTTATCAATTTCAGCACATATAGGTTAAGCCCCCTTTGAAGTGAAACAGGACCACACACAGCCCTGAAACATCCGTGGCCCCTTCAGCTTCCTCTGATCTGCTTTACATGTGTTTCAAGCTTCGGTCTCAACATTCTGCTTCCTCTCTAACTCTGACCAGATTTACACTCCAGCACTTCCTCCCAGTAGCTAATTTCTCCTCTCTCCATTCACATAAAGTTCAGCTGGAGCTCTATGACAAAAGCAGACAATCTAAATACTTTCTTGTGTGCTATGAATAACAGGTATCCATTACTGCAGACAAGCTGGGGGTTGAATAACACATAGACACACATACACTGTCTGGTGGACTACGTGGCAAACTGCATGCTTTCTTCAACCAAAAAGCTGTAGGCGGAGCACTTAATCATGACGCAGCCCAGCGAACTTTACATTGTGGGGTTATTCTTCCTCCTGTTGATCCCACATCCACAAAGAAGCAGGCACAGGCCCAGTTAATAACATATTCATAACAATAATAACAGTAAACGGCTAGTATAATTAATTCTGCTAAACATAAAAACTCTGAGTCTATGTTTAAATTCAGATTATCCATAATTAATTGTGGTTGGTATTCTGGAGTTATTTGCCTCTTGGGCAAAAAAAAAAAATAAATAAATAATAATAATAATAATTGGCTTTTGTTCTACATATTAATTAGACACAAATTGACTTTAGAGACTATCTGGATAAAATTCAGATTTGTCTTTTTCGGCTTTTAGAATCCATAAACTCTTTAGGAATCAAATACCTTACAATCCCATCAAAACCTAGACTATGAACACACGTATCGCAATTTTTAAAACAGATTTTCATGTCAAAATCAGATTAGCTTCTTGTTCAATAACACCCATTACTCCCAGGGAGAAAGACTTTGCCTTCACCTCTCTCTTGTGTAACTTTTGCATGTTTAAGCCCATGTCCACCTCTGTTTATACTGAACACACGACTGTCTTCTTCTCTTTGCAAACACATGCAGTCCAGGCAGTCTGGAAAATTAAAATTCACCCAGTTGCCAAATCTGGCTTCTAAAGAAATTGGTCAGCTGAAGACAAAAGAAAGCATCACATTAGGTAATTTTTTTCTTCAGCTTATAAATAAAAGCGAGCATTTTGAAGCAATGCAAGCCTATTTTTCCATTTATTAATCTTTTCTTTTCTATTATATAATGTAGGTTGAAGGATTCATTGTGTAACTGAAGTTTTTGAACATCAGTGAGGAGTTCAGTGATATTTTAAAATGTGGCAGAGGAACATTGGCTCCCTCTGTTGGTCACACTCTGATAACTTTGACTCCCACTTGAAAATAATTTCTTGCTGCAAATTAAAGCACCGGACCAATCAGAACGAATGAAATCGAAAAAGAGAAGATTATCCTATAAAGTATAACATATAAATAAAAAGAGTACTTCAGCTGAAGTATAAAGTAATGACATTATTTCTTCTCTTTTTTTAACTTTGGTTCAAATAGTCACAATTTAAATTTGTATACTTTACCTTGTATTGGTACTGTGTGTCAAACATATATTTTAAATTTTTCACTTTAATATTTTTTAATACAATAATTTCACATTGACAAAAGAGCTGTATTTCTGAGGGAGAATGCAATTCAATATAAGACTACAGAATTGCAGTAAAACAAAAAAAATATTAGCAGACAAAGCATAAAATATAACATTTTTAAGCTACCATGATTTGTATAGCATAGTCATAACTTAATACTGGTTAATCCAGTCAAAACTGACTCAGTGCTGATTTTTGTTTTAATGGACTATAAGCTATAACAGAGTTAAACAGATTCATTCAATAAAAACCCATGCTTATTTAGCTAAAACAAACAAAAATGTCTTATTTTTACAGTAAATGAGGATACAGTTGTATGGTGTGTCTTTGGTGAACCGATGTGAACAGAGGCTGGAGGACCTTTGGGGCTGTGTGCCTGCACTGGATCACAGGGGAAATAAAAAAATGTGTCAGAAAGTTGAAAAAATGAAATGAGCAAAGTATTGTTTGCACATAATAATCAAAATTCCTATCGCCTCATAAAGTAACTAAATCTGAGCTGGGAAAAAATATACAAACTACTACAGAATCAACCACCTCATTGCTTAAAGGTTCTTCCACAGGATCCTGGAGGTCGACAAGGTCCAAGGGGTCATGGAGATCCTGTGAGTCCTGATTGTTCAGTTCATCTGTCTCAGCTGGTTTCTGTTTATGAAAAGGAAATAAATATCAAACATCTTTGGGTCTTAAACTATCCCAGCATTCTTTTGACAAAAAAATTAAATGATTTCAGCAATAAAGGTTACACTGACCTCTCCATCTTACAATCCTTAGTCATGGGTTAAAAATCCAATGAGCGTGGCAACCTTTATTAGCCCCAAACTGAGTAACTTTTTTATGTAATTTAGTGTGAAATTAAGCTGTTGCAATAAAAGATGGAATATATTTTGATGTTTTCTCTACATGTTTTCAAAAAAATGTCCATTAATGTGCAAGGCAGTCAACTTTTAACATTTTCAGCTCCTTCGACTTTTAAAAATATAAGTTTTTACTTTAAAAATAAATTATCATTAAAAAAAAACTCATACAAAACAGTGATCGCTCAATTGCTTTATTGAATGCAATATTCAACATTAAATGTAAAACAACAAAGTTGCAGTAAAACAAAAATATGATCAGATAAATCATAACACAATACTCGAAGGTAAAATATTTAATGCAAAACATGTTCATAAATTAATATTGGTTGATCCCATCAAAATTATCCTAATGTTGATTTTCTTTTTTGTAAAATAGACGCAGTTGTAACAGAGTCAAACACATTTGTTCAATTAAAACCCATTGGTATGAAGCCTAAAACTAACAAAATGCCTTACTATTACAATAAAGAGTAAAATGAGGATACAGTGGTATGGTGTGTTTTTATCTAGTCATCTGCTACTGCGAATGACTGTCGTAAACAAATTTAAAAGCCCACAAGTCACTGGTGTTTTCTAATGGGAGGTTCATCCTGGAAAGAAAGTGTTTCTGTCCCATAGAGAAGAACAAATGTCCTGAGACGAAGACGTTGACGGCCAGCTTGACAATTTCCTTTGTAATCCCAGCTTTCTGCTCCGATGGAAGAAGTGCAGAGTGAATGACTGAGGAATATAAACAGGTGTGTCTGAGTTCTGTGTTGGCTTGTTTTGTTTCTTTATGATGGAAACAAATGAGTCTCTCTGGGTATAGGCCGTCATCCCAGAACTGATGTTTGAATATTGGTGATCCTAGAGGGCATCTGGCGCTGAATGGTCTTACTGGATCTGAGGAGAAACATACATTTTGTCAAAATGCTGAGAAGATGAAATGAGTAGAGTATTGCTTGCACATAATAATCAAAATTCATAAAGCAACCAAATCTGAGTTATGATAAAAAAATATATATATAAATGAACTGCTGTCTTTATGAATTTATTATTCAGAATCAACTACCTCATTGGTCTCAAGTTCCAGTGGATCTTGTGGATCCACAGGGTCCAGAGGATCCTGAAGGTCGGAAGGGTCCACAGGATCTACGGGATCCTGGAGATCCAGTGGGTCCTGCGGGTCCAGATTGTTCAGTTCATCTGTCTGGGTTGGGTTCTGTTTGTCAACAAGAAATAAACACCACACTAAGTGTTTGGATTTCAAAAGATCACATTATTCCTTTGACAATATGCAACATTATTTCAGTAATAAAGGTGAGACTGACCTCTCCGTCACTGGACCTCAAACAATCCTCAGGAAATCCTGAATCATCAAACATAATAA
>NW_015117291.1:19848-20195 GCF_001443285.1 Poecilia latipinna
GTTAAATAAGTCTGGATTTTGGAAACTAAGTTGGTACCAATGGGAGCAAGAAATTGTTGAATCTGCGATTTAAGTCCCATCCTTTTGGTTGGGAAATGTCATCATCGTACTCAGAGGGCAACCAGCGGGTGAATGGGGTGTTGGAGGCACCCAGGCGAGGGTTGTTTCTGTAAAAGAAATGTGGAAGGTTCGAGATTCAGTAATTCAACAGAAGTGAACACACCTTTTGTGGTGAATGGCCTAAGAAGTTAGAATGCATTTCACAAGTACTTCTCTAGAGGGTAAATTAAAAAAGCAACTTCTAAAAACGATGCTTTGCACCAATAAACCCCAAATTTATACCTAAG